>NC_134797.1:17812540-17845040 GCF_046742065.1 Oratosquilla oratoria | reverse complement strand
AACCACGCCAACATCACCATCACCGTCGTCGACTCCGCTGCCAGTTACGTAATGTACCCACATACATAATTCACCACTTCCGCTATACCAAGCTTTGTAACGACCAGAGCCACCACCCAGCGCCTTTCTTCTCCCGCTCCTCCTCCCTCTTCTCCTTCTCCTCCTTCTTCTCCTCCTCCTCTTTCCACCTCCCTCCCCACTGCATTCACCCACTAAATGCCTTCTACTCGCAACATCCGTTCGGCTTGCAACCGTTGTCGTCACTTCAACCGAAGAACCCACCAACACACAGACTCACCCCACCCACTCGCTGCCGTTGCTGCACGAGCTGCAAACCCGTATCATTATCTCCATTCACCCATTACTACTACAGTGACCGTCATTTCAGCAGAGCCTTCGGAGAAAGTCCACCCGGATGCTACCCTCTGCCTTCACATCCCCGGGGAACTCCAGAACTCTTCAATTTTCTCTTCACCAATGCCAACGACCTGTCTTTGAAAGTAAATAAATAAACGAATTAATATATCAATATATGATAATTATTACCTTGAGTTTCACTGCCTGGAAACTCGTAGCTCCATAGTGGATCGTTTTCGGGTCCTCGCATAGATCTCTCTGGAAAGAAAATCTCGACTGTTGTGTCAGTTTATGTCACCGGCTGAGAGTATTAGGAGGACGGGACAGGTTGCCGGTTGTCAGGTCTTCTTACGTGATACGATAGAAACACAGGTGAACTTGGAGACCAAATACCAGCCACTCGGGGCTGCGCTTCCAGATGGAGATGAGGGGGTGGACGACTTTGGAAAATGGGCATCAAAGAGATGATTATTACTGACGTCCATCTTGGAGGACTACCACTAGCAGGTATATACCCAATATTGGTCTTCAGTAAGAAAAAGAAAAAAAAATCATGAGCTCAAGAACGCTTTCGTTATTTTTGGCAATCAGTTTTGAGTTGTAATACTTTTCATTAATTTTGGGAGTGGTATTTCACGAAATAGTGTACTCCTCACTCCTCCATTATTTACCTATTCATTTATTTATCTATTTATTTATTTTGTCATCTTGTAGTTCTTTGAGATATGAAATGAATAAATCGATAAATATAAACCCATGCTTTACACACACGACCAACTCATCTCGGCCGCCCGAAGTACCCTTCCATAGTCTATAGGTACGAGTTATTTCTCCTATGACTTTATCTGGTGACCCTGACCTCATCTTCACTAACTCGAATTGCCCTTCCATAAAGTACATCCTTCACTTCTTGTCAGAAACTTACATCCAAATTTTCGTTCAAAACCGCTGAAAATGAAACCCTAATTCAAATGTCTGTTCCAGATGCGATCCAGAACTTGAGTTGGCGGCACACTAAGCACTTCTCGCTAGCTTGCTAGTCGCTTTTGCTACTTCGTTTGAGGAGAAACGACTTCGGTCACGATCTTTTTTTTTTTCTTTTTTTTTTCTTCAAATTTCCAAATGTCAAATTACTCTTTGCCTCATATTAGCGTGAGAAGCTGAGTGACGAGCTCAGAGAAACTAAACCTAAAATACGAATGTTAGACACATTGTTGAGATGTTCTTACGGAAGTCACCGTAGTCGCTCAAACGAAATAGCAGAAGCAAGTAGCATGCTAGCCTAGTGTCCAGCCACCTTGCCTTGCACAACACCGGCTGAAGTGCAAATGCAGCTTTCTCGCAACTGAAGTCGATCGGTGTTCAAACATGGATTCCGCAATTTTCTAAGAAACTATCGATCATTAAATAGAAGTGAATATTTTTCACAGTGTATAGTTTATTTTCGTCTTATAATGAATCAATATATTGGTTGGTCCAGTAAAATCGCGCGCACCCCCCCCCACACACACACAAACACAACAACAACACTAACACACGCACATACACGGCTCGATGGAGTGGTGGTACCGTACTCGACCGTTGATTCAGTGATTTGAGTTCGAGTCCCGCATCTCAGCACTGCGAGCTGGCAAGCTAACTCTAGTGAGTAAGGAGTGTGTATGTGTGTATGTGTGTAAGGTCACATCATCACTCATAGATCGGTCCTTATATGAGCTCTGAGCTCTCATCCGGTAGGATAATAGCTGTCGATTACTAGTCCAATACATGATTTAAGATCGTGGCTAATCATACACACATGCACCCAAACACACACACACACACACACACACACACACACACACACACACACACTCACACACACACACACACACAACTCGACAGTGCAGTGGTAGCGTTCGCAACCGCGGCTACAGTGGTCCGAGTTCGAATCCCGCCCTGGGCCGAATTATTTCAGTACCGCTGCGCTACGAGTCGTTACTCCAACTCGTGGGCGGGGAGCTCTGTGTGTGCGTGCGTTTAAGGTCACAGCATTACCCATCGAGGTCAAATATGAGCTCTGAGCTCTCTTCCGGGAGGGAAATAGCTGTCGATCATGAGTCCAACACGTGATCCGAAGGCTATGGTGAATCACACACACACACACACACACACACACACACACACACACACACACACACACACGGACACGGCTCGGTGGCGGAACACGGCTCAGTGGAGGATTGGTAAAGCACTGGCCTCACAAGTCAGAGAACCGGGGTTCGATTCCCCGGCCGGGCGGAGATAAGTTGGGTTTGTCTCCTCTCACGTGTAGCCCCTGTTCACCTAGCAGCGAGTAGGTACGGGATATTAGTCAAGGAGTTGTGACCTTGCATTCCCGGTGTGTGATGTGTGAGTGGTCTCAGACCTACCCAGAGATCGGCTAATAATGAGCTCTGAGCTCGCTGCCGTAGGATGGTGTCTGGCTGTCTCGACAAGAGGCTGCAGCAGATCCGTGGTGAATACACACACACACACACACACACACACACAACTCGACAGCGCAGTGGTAGCGTTCGCAACCGCGGCTACAGTGGTCCGAGTTCGAATCCCGCCCAGGGCCGAAATTATTTCAGTACCGCTGCGCTACTAGTCGTTACTCCAACTCGTGGGCGGGGAGCTCTGTGTGTGTGTGCGTGCGTGTAAGGTCAGCATTATCTATCGATCAGTCAAATATGAGCTCTGAGCTCTCTTCCGGGAGGGAAATAGCTGTCCAACACGTGATCCGAAGACTATGGTGAATCTCACACACACACACACACACACACACACACACACACACACACACACACACACACACACACACACACACACAGACACACACATTCTCTCTTTTCAAGTCTGGTTGTGTTGATTGCATGCACAGGTAAATTGAACACAGCATACCAAGTTACGGTATGCGCTTAGGAGGTTTGTCATGTAACGTTTGGAAGGGGGATCTTCACCCCACACACCCAAGAGTTCAAAAATGTTTCTGCTAAAGCTGAACAAAGGAGAATAAAAAACTGAATCTTATGAAACCGATTCAGTAAAGTGTCATGATAGTGCCGCTGTAAATAGAACCCAGGAATCTGGCGTCGGGCTGTGTGATGAAAACAAAAGAAGGTAGCAGACAACTGACATCAGGTTTAAATCTCAATATTATTTTCGAAGGTAAAGACTAAAGTTGATATACAGTTTAAGATCAAGCAAGTTGTTTAAAGGAGTGGTTGTAGACAGGACGGAACAATTGTAGTGCAATAACTTATACGAGTATATTGTACAGGAAAGGCAAGAAGTTGATAGAAATACCATAAAAAACGAAAGAAATTGATTATCTGACATATCGAGGGGGGAAATCAAAAGACTAGTACCGAAATATCGACAATTGAAAGAAAACAAAGATCAGTTAATTTCAGAAATACGTCGAAATACTTCCATTAAAGATTAAATCAATTATTAAGGTCAATCTATTACGGTTTCTGAAATGTATGATTATGTAGATGCAAAAGAAATTAAAATACCCATATTAATTTTGGAGCGAGCAGAAAGGGAGTGACTTTGCGCAAAGTGAGAGTTAATTCATCTGCATTTCTGAGAAATCGGTGACAGCATATAATCCCGTCTTTATGACCCACAATATGTTATGACACCCCCGAAGCGATATCATTTACAATTGTGACCAACATAAAATATCATAAAACGATCGAGCTGTTACGTGCCAATCTTATCTCAGAAGTTAGGAGGGTAATTTAAGAAATTAATATACAAAATTGAATTGTAACGATGGCAAAATTCATTTGTTCATTCCTATCGCCAGGAGTTACGAAAAGAAAGAAAAATAAAAGATCAGAAACATGAAACTGAAGTTTAACATGACATGTTTTTCTGGCTAAGAGAAACTTTAAAAAATCGCATATATTCACATTCTAGAGGCCTAAAGTATCTGGTTAGGAATGATTAATATATATATATATATATATATATATATATATATATATATATATATATAATAAAACCAGGGAACCAAGACATCGTCGTTAAGTTTTCTTTGTCTTCTATAAATCCCGTTTTCGGGATCTTAAGCCCTCTCTTGCCTAAGACGAAGAAGGCAAGATCTTGAGGCGGGATTTTATTCATTCGTTATTTATTTATTTATTTATTCGTGGTTTGCGGGGCTGGATGTAACTGCCCGGACCTCAGGCTTGTTGGTGGTCCGGGACAGTTGATACAAGAACTCGGATGATTGTGTCCACGGTATACCACTACTGTACCCGGGGGAAGCTGATGTCGCACAGCGATGTCCAACTCACCTCAGGTCCGAGGCGAGGAGGTCTCGGGGCCCATGACTAAGTAAGTTGAAGGGGATTCATCCACCCACTCACCCCCTCCAAGTGACAGTAGATTAGACCACCTTCCGGGAGTTGATGCCGAGATTGAGGAAGCAGCTGAGTGACAATATAATATTTACTGCTAATCTTCTCTCCCACTGACAACAATTCAATTCTTCCAACTAACAATCAGAATTCTCCGACGATAGTGCGTGAGGGTGTTGGCAGATAGTGATCTCTGAAAGCCCACACGACACGCGGTGAATGCCCACTGTTCGTCCTGTGGTAGAACTAGGAAGTAGTATCCTCAGCAGCAGCCTACACGACTAAGCAATCCTATTCAGGGTCCACTCTCCTCACCAGACCTAGGGAAGGGGCCTGAAAAGGTTCCCTAAACGTTGCCTTCGTAAACCTATCCTAGCTGAGGAGCCTCCCCCATCAAGGTCGCCCATATGCGGCACGAAGGATAATAACCGAACAACAACAACAACAAGGAAGCACCAACAGCCCCGACCCGCAGCACTTCCCTGTGACCGAAGCGAAGAGGCCAGCCCCTAAACTCTAATACCGTCTACGATGGCAACACTGGAGCGATTGCCCCTCCCGACTGTGTAATAATTGGCACCGCTGGCGTTATCAACAACCCCAAACACCACAATCACTGACTGCAACCCCGATCCCACGAAAAAAATGTTGCATTCCTGAGCCTACCTAGGTCTGCCAACCACCAACTTGATTCATAACGAGACGAAGTGGACTTTGTCATTGTCCATCCAAGATTCTTGGTCCTGAAGCCCACTAACAATAAATCAGGAACAAAGAAATGCCCAGTGAAAGTATGAGATGAATTTGAAGACAAATGCGGAATCCCTGAGCGACATGTGTCTGGCGTAACAACCTTGGCAGACATCCCAATCCACATAAAACATTTAACACAAGTGTGGGAGTAGTCCACATTCCACCACGACGATACCACACAGAAGAAATAAGAATGGAGAGAATGGTACATACATATGCCAAAAGGTATTTCCCTCTTTATAAGGGAGGTGGACCCGCCCTTCACACATCCCACACCAAGTTGTATTCCCTTTCATCTTGGTTCTTTGTGGAAAGGATAGAAAGATGGTCACAAGTAAAAAAAAAAGTATATTGGGTTAAGACAACCATAAACGGTACAAAGTTCAATACCCCCACATTGATAGTGACCTTCAGTCAACCACAACCTCCAACCTACCTAACTGTAGGTTACATAAGGTACAAAATAGAGAAATACTACCTACGCCCACGCCCACGCCCACGCCACCAGTTCAACTGTCAACGTTTTGTATACACTATGCAAAGCTGTTGCCGCCTAAAAGGAGTCAGCATTGCTTACCGCTCGCACATGGTACTCGGTGTTCAAATCCAGCCAGATATACAAACTGCAAGATCATCTCAATCTGTACAGTATAAAAAAAGTCTGTCTCAGAGACTCTGAGTGCATCGGGTTCAGAGAAGCCTGAAGACAAATACAATCCAGGATTATCAGACTTTGAGTTGCATACGCGAAAACAATTTGTCAGACAACCCTACCCACACCAATATTTCCACCTTATCGACCAGACCAAGAGAAACTATCCACATGATACATGAACTTCCTACACAAGCCTCTGCAGCCCACTTTCCTGTGCTACTAGAAACACCAACTCAATCCCTACCCTGTTCTTATCTGAAGTAAAAGAACATTCTATATAATCCCATATCCCTTCCAGTCCGCCACAACTTCCACCCATAAATCTATCCACCACCTCCCCTCAGCTACCCCTCATGTACAACCCTTCCACCACAAGAAAAAAGAAAGAAAAAAAGAAAAAAAACTCTACCGGGGGGGGTATATAGAAAACATAATAGAGTACATCAATAACAACTCGCCAGCAAGCTCCTCATTGCCAAAACACCACCAAGCCATTCCTCCCTTAAACAATCGAAGTGAATATGTCCCAGCCACTATATTCAAAGGAGGACTTACAGCCTAAAGACTCGAGGTGATTGATTCCGTTTATTGTCTTGAACTCCCCCTGTCAGGAGGCTAGGACGCTGCCCCTCACAGAGAACTTTCGTAGTGTGGAATTTAATGAACAATACCCCTTGTTCCAACTCGCGGATAACAGGGTTCGAACTGCCGTCACCTCGACCTCCTTCTCAGGTAATGACACCCTAACCTGAAATCCATCTGCCTCATTACCAACTACACATGCAAACACCAAACCCTATATGGGCCTATAGAATCTTCCTCGACCTTCCAATAACCCATCTAGATCCAGCTGGAGATAATGGGTACGTATCTCCAAAAGACAATACCTAAGCACTAAGCAATCACTATGTCGCATCGAAAGGATAAGTAACGCATTCCATCATACAGTGGAACCTGAATGTATTTGTTTACAACAAACACGACTAGGCACTTGCACAGCCCACACCTGAAAGGCTATACCACATACCGAGCACCCTCTGTCCCTCACAATAACACACTAGATTTACACAACACTTCCCAACAACCGCCAACTCTTTTTTTTTATCTGTCCCCTCAAACAACAATAACACAACACGGACATTACACCAAATCCTGAGCAACAAAACAGCAATACCTCTCTTCCCAAATTCCTTAACAAAAGAATGACTTTTAACCAAACTAAACACTCGTGACTAACTAAACCAACGCATGTAAGTTAGCGTATGATGGCCACGCAAAATTACCCACAAGGATAGAAGCGCTTGTAAACTATAGAATAACCAACAAACCAATCCACTAATCCACCTCCTTGACCTTGAGAACATTCAGTCACGATAGATTTGCTAATGATTTTTCCCCCCGTGGGAAAAGGCCTCAGTACAATAAATGAATATTCTTCACTTCCTTTTTCCATGGGAAAAAAAATTTCGGTGCAGTAAAGTACACATTATGTATCCATCAATCATGATTTCAAGAAATAATATGATACTACCCAAGTAAATTTCTTGTACCTTAAGAATCTAATAGAAATGTTTATGTAATTCTGGTGGTATTCAAGTCATATTCACCCAAAATTTAAGAGCATGTGGTGTAATGTGTGTTTTGGTCGGTGCGATTAGCCTAAGACCACAACCGGCAGGTGACGCGCATCCTCCTACCTGCCATCATATATGGGTAAGCGTGTTGGTTGTAGGTTCGGTTAAAACTATCAGCCTCGTGCTTTGCAGCTCAAAGCAAAACAGCCCCATTCAAGAACATAAAATTAATGTTCTACACAATCGTTCGACGATCATCATTGAGCCATGAAGCATATTCGTTGCGCGGTAATCGCATCGAGAAAAACGTACCTTAATACCTTTGTATGGGCATACGAGGCTAACACCTCCGCGTGGGTGTCAACGTGGTGGGGGGAGACACCTCCGGGTGTGCCACAGTGGTTCTCAACCTGAGGGCCATGGAGGGCCACCCAAGGAAGCCATGACAATAATTTAGGAGGGCCATGTCCTACTGTTACAAAATATACATTTCTATAGTATGTGAAGAATCTAAATATGAAAAAAACTTCCATCGCTCTCTCCTGGCAGGAGATAATTATGATTGTTAACATTGTAATCAAGCATAGGGATTATTCTTATTCTTATATATATATGTATATATATATATATATATATATATATATATATATATAATTTTTTATATATATATATTTTTTTTGCTGGTGGGATTTTGGAAAAACTGAAGGAGAGCCACACTATTGTTGAGAAGTCGTGAAGGGAAGAATGGAGTGGAAAAATCTGACAACCATTGCACTGTACGGGTGAGACGGCTCAGGCCGTGCGCACACAACTCCCACATAATCCTGGAGGAGACTTTGATTGTGGAGAGGTGAAATAGGACGAGTGGGTCAAGAATCTTGGGGTAATACACTTTCGTATATAAAAGTGATTGATATAATAGCAATGTTTTTGTTTTATCATTTGTCTGTTTGATTCTCATTTATTATTAGTTATGTCAATTTATTATTATTTACTATTTACCTGTTTGTTTATTATTCAACTATACCTATACATTTATGTATTTTATTTGTTATTTACATTATCATAGTTTTTATTTATTAATTCATTATTTTTTTTTTCGCATCCGACCTAGATATGGACCAAAAGGTCTCCTGTTGGCATGCTCCGCCTTTGTAATCCTTTGTAAACAAGATGAAGACACACCGGTAACAATGGATTCTGTGTCCTATATGTAAGAATGATCACGTGATCATGTAGTCCTTAAATTACCCATTGTAGTAGGGAATGCACAACTTAGAGAGGAATCATATGGGCAAAGTACTTGAAGGAAATTTGGGTCTTGGCAGATAACAAGTTCGTTTTCAGCAAAGGAAGGTCCTCCAAATAAAACCTGTCAGGTTTATTAGAGGGCGGTTGATATGCTGCAAAAGGTAGTTGGATTGTCGCATATATGATCTGGAGAAAGCGTCAATGAGGTACTTCACATGAGATGAATATGGAAATTGGAATAAAAAGGACTCAAAGGGAGCATCCTAGAATGGATTAAATGTTTCCTAAAACGTAAACTCATGAGAACAGTTGTGAAGGATGAGATATTAGATTGGAGAGAAGTGACAAGTGGGGTCCCAAAGGGTTCTGATCTGGCGTGCTCTGGCGTGATACGGCGCCTGTAATATTCCCAATACACATTAACTACATATCTGATAGTCTGTCAAATCATCATCAGGCGACGCCATACTCATGAAAAGAATAAGAAATTAAGATTGTGAATTGGTATAAGAAGATATAGACAAGAGTGGAAAATAAAGATCAGTGCAGAAATGGAAAACAAAATGGAAATGGTTAATATTATGAACAGTTACGGAATTATGGAATGGATATTGATCAATTACAAAGGCATAAGAGGAAAGTGACCTAAGAATCTTCTTTATGGATAATATGTCATCCAATAAACTTAAACAGGATTACCAGAGACATAAGCTGTTAACGAACAATAGAATTATATTTCAATATATTGGCGAAGATATGATGAAAAAACTCGCAATTTTTTTTATCTGCCTGTGATTTGAATTCATAACAAGGGCGTGCTTTTCACACAAAGGAAATTTATGAGAAAAACAGAGATAATACAAAGAGCAGCAACACAAATAATCCCTAGCTGACGAACTATACCCAGAAGGATTAGAAAAGTTAGATTATCCATGCAGGAAGAAAAAAGAGTAAAAGACATGCCTGGAGTCTTTAGAACGATGAAAGGTGTAGCCAAGATTGACAAAGAAGTTTTGTTAGTATAGGTCAGAATATCAAGAGGACATGGCAAGAAAAGAGACAACTTGGAGGACGAAAAGGGGAAGAGTTTTCGGCTCAAATAAAATTATTTATTGAAGAGACTAGAAGAAATAGTCCAGGAACATAACGTAAATGTATTTAAAGCAAAGTTTGGTAAGTGGTGACACAGAAACGGAATTGCACGAGCTGCTCAGTATATCAAAATTAGTAAAAAACGGATAAAAAAATCACACACACACACACACACACACACACACACACACACACGCACGCACGCACGCACGAACGAGACATCATGCAGCCAGCACACCAGACAACACATATATTACTCATTCACACACCCAAGCGACTGAGCAGCTTCAACAGTACCACAACAAACGAGTCATATGCACTTGGCATCTGGAGTCTAATGTATAAATTTTCTTAGAATCTTTCTCAAGTTTATATTTAAACTACAGACATCTCTTAACTGTATAAAATGTTTAGATATTATATAATAAACGAATGAACATGATGGTCAACTAAGCGCAAATTTAAAAGTGTATGAAATACATTTTGGATCAGAATATCGATCTGTACTTTCTTATCAGTTCTAGCGTGAGGACTATCCATAACGCATGATAAACTTTCCAAAAGCAGCATGTTATTTAATCAGTGATATGATTCTGTCGAAAACCAACGCATCGTTTTTACGAAAGGTTTATCATTGAGTGGCAGCCAACCAGAACATAAACATGCTGTAGTTATCGAAGATAAATACATTCTACGAACAGAGAACAACACTTTTTTTTTTCTTCACTTCGAAACCCACATCCAATAAAGCGAACATGAGAAAGGGAAATGCCAAGTGAGCTGATTATTATTATGATAACAATGGTAGTAATATCAATGATAATGATAATAATTCCTAGGTAGTGAAAACATCTCTTCGATAACCTTGTGAATATGGTCCTTGAAACAGGAAAAATGTAACAGATAACGGAAGGCAAAACATTACACACAAACATTCGCACACATACTGTTCAGCAAACAGGATCCAGGAAGGAAAAAAAGAACTTTGTAATGGCAAGTTGGAAAGAGAAAGCGAATGCATGGAAATGAAATGGCGGCGGGTGGCATCGTCTGCAACCGAAATACGAGAGAAAATGTGCACATCACTGAACTTTAAAGCACGAAGAAATTAGGTTTCTTAAAAGAGAGAGAGAGAGAAAAGAGCGACAGGAAATAATCAGAAGGAAATTTTGGAGAAAGGCAAAAAGGTACAAAACGCGATATGACGAGTGATTATCAAATTAACTTGAGTAGTTTTGTAAGGACTGAGAAGTCGATACAATAGTATGTATGCAAACAGATAAGTGTATATAACGATGGACATACAGATGGGGTAAAATTAGATAAATTATAGTTCAATCGCGATACAAGGAACTTATACAATACTTATTGCTATAGTTCTTAGACCGGATGACCTGTAACCACATCATGGAGGTTTCGTGTGTGTACGTGTGTGTGTGTGTGTGTGTACACATACAGTGACCAATGTTCGGCCCATCGCCCATCTTGTTAAGTAATGTGATGGATACCTTGTCTAAGCTGGGAGTTGTTGTTCCTATTTCTCCTTCTTGCCTTTGCCCGAAGATGCTTATCCCACGAGACAGCAGGAGGTTTGAGATGAGAGTGGAACTTTTCGTAGGTGAGCCTTGTAGCTTCGAGGAAGAGAACCTCTTCTTTCCTATCGCCTGGGAAACGCTCCCCAACGCCGTGAAATGCGTCCTTCGGGAGGCCAAAATCACGGAAAGCAGCCCATCGCCGGATACTAGCCCAGGGGGACGCAGCCCAGGCCGAGGGAAGTGTGTCCGTCAGCCTGTTGGTCGGAGAGGTCGGAGAAGACGGTAGAAAACGACAAATAACGGTTAAAGAAAATAGGAACATCGATAGCGAAGCAAGACACGGTGAAAACTTGTTCAATATTTCAAAAGTTTAGACAATAAAAATCAGGCGTCGGATATTTGATATATTGTAAAGCCCACGTCATAGTCTAGTTACGACACTTGATTCCAGATCGTCATCTCGTATGATTTACGTTTGTACCCTCGAAAACCTTTGTCAGATATCGGGACCGCTCCGTAATTCAAATGTGAACAACGTCATAAACATTGTTGGCCAATCATATTTAAGTTTTCATCAACAAAGGCGAATCACAAGCCGGGATTTCAGCCGATCAATTGATCTTGGAATTTGTAAGCATTATAGGAAAAGGGATATTAGATTATAAAATCAACTGTGTATCCTTACACCGTCACAAAAATTATAAGGGATATCTGCATTTTGGGTCTTTCACAAAACGCGGTCATGCAAAGAACCATCATTATTCAAGGACGTTAGCGAATTCATATCCGTCGTCGAAATCATTTTGACCATATTTGAATGCTAATAGTAGCGGCTACAGTAACAGAAAAGAAAGAAAAGAAAAGAAAAGAAAAATATATATATATATATATATATATATATATATATATGGTTACTGAAAATAGCATTGCTGAAATTTACTGGAAAATTTACCTCTACATTTCGAACATTTTCTGATGAATTTCAAAGTCGGTATTGTCGTAGCCGTTAGCCAATGTGATATAACATCATCAGCATTCAAATAGCCTTAACGAAACGTATTCTTATTTCTTAATTTAACATACATTTCAATGTCAATGGCGGTCCATACAATTTCAAATATTCATTTAAGTAAGTAATATGGCACAAGACATGATTATTATGAAATATGAAACAAGTGACGGTACAAGATGAAGTAGATTTTCATGTCAAAAATGTTTGGTCGTGCAAGAATTTAAAAGTTCATGCCTGTGAACGATCACCAAAGTTGTCAGTTCAGACACAAGCCACATCTGCAGACTGTTCTACTGATCAGTGATTCAAAAACTGCCAACGCTGCCATTATGCCATCTGGTGGCAAAGTCTAGAGTTCGTAAATAAACAACATCAATAGCAGACACATGTTCGTAGAATTTACTATTATATATCTATTGAATAACCATTTACGGATTTCTGTTGTTTTGTTGTCGATCGTAACGGATATCCCCCTCACCTTCAAATATCGACCTTCTTGGTAGATCCTTCGCTTTCGAAAGATATTTCAATTTTCAACTATATCTTTGGTGGGTATCAGTACTTCTATCTCTGAGGACAATGGAGTAGTAATCAGAGATATTTGACAGAGCTGGGCGCGTTACCGCCGGACAGGTAGTGCGTTACTGTCGGACAGGTAGTGCGTTACCGAAAAATCTGGGGGTGCATTTCCGTCAATGCGTTACCGATTTTAATTTCCTTAGAGCGGTCCACGTTACAGCGTGTATATATATATATATATATATATATATATATATATATATATATATATATATATATATGTATATATATATATATATATATATATATATATATGTGTGTGTGTGTGTGTATATGTATGTATATATATATATATGTGTATATATGTATATGTGTATGTGTATATATGTATGTATATATATACATATATGTATGTATACATGTGTATATATATACATATATGTATATATATATATGTGTATATATATATATATATATGTATGTATATCTATTATAATAAAGTAGTAGCGTCTGTCTGTCAGATTGTTTATTTGTTTGTACACGAACTCCTAGGGTTTTAGAGATAGACCCCCATAACCATATATATTCTGATACCCTATCACTCCAGGTACTTGGATAACTATATTTCATTTCGAAAAAAATATTTTGGTTAGGGTTAAGGGTTAAAGTTAGGAGGTTTATGTAGTATCCCCTGAAGTCGCGTAGTATTTTTTGTGACTTAAGAATTAATATGATTAAACAAACCATTGTATGTATCCATAAATATTATTTACATTTGTGAAATTAATGTTGCCACAAACCATGATAGCTTTTGTAAGAAGAAAGCATGTTTATGGAAAATGATTGTATACTTTTACCAAATGTTAAAATATATATATATATATATATATATTTTTTTTTTGCGGGCGGAAATAGTTAATTCACAAACTCCTACGTTTTAACTATATATGTAGAAATAACTTAAGAAAGGATTATTCAAGAACATACTTATGGTGTGACTATGGACGAGGCCAAAGTACCAAAAATAAAGAATAAACAGACAGCTTATATTTAGATTTAGACAAAATATATGAATACATCCACAAATAGCAGATAGGAATCCGTGATAGGACTGCAAGCCCGTTGGCCGAATGGGGTAGAGAGTCGCTGATAGAGAAGTTTTGGAGTGAAGACATTTTGAGACTTACCTAGTAGCAAACAATTTCGTAGTGAGCGCTTGCTACGCCAGGAAAAAAAAAAAAAAAAAAAAGCGAGGAGGTTATGCCAGAAGCTGCGGCAGGAACCGCGCTTGGACTGTATATCGAAGAGTAGTGCGGGATTCAAACCCAAAACCATGTAAGGCCAGACTTTATTATTATTATTATTCATTGGGTTCCGAGCCTGCCAACGCAGTAAAAAAAAAAAAAAAAAAAAAAAAAAAAAAAAACACTGGGTCTACTGTTTGTGCAAAACATACGAAGCTTGGTACATGCAATATATTGTGTGCTCATCAGCCTGGGCAGTGAGAAGGTATAAATAAAACAAAACTGAAAAAAATCTTCCGACCTGACAATATATATATATATATATATATATATATATATATATATATATATATATATATATATATATATATTTTTTTTTTAATAAATAAATGTGTTGTGGACATTTTTTCCCGCCCTCCGACCTAAGGGGAAGGACCCATGGTAGCGCCAACCCAATGAATAAAGAAAAGTCTGGGCTAGAAAGTCCCTCACAAAGAGGCACCGTTCTAGCTCTCTCTGAGAAGGGGGAGTGTGACGTGAAATTGAAACACAACCGAATCACCACATGGAGTGAGCCAGGAAGGTACTAGCATCCAGAGCGGGAGAAAATTATTTAGAAAGAGGCTTCAATCTCGAACGGAGGGAACTATAAGCCAACTTTGAAGAACATATGCACGGTGAACAACCATCACATTCATCTACAGACTATGATAAAAACAACTAATTACTTAGTACCTGATCTCCGGCCATTCACGTATCATTGTGGAAATTACGCCTAAAAATGTAAGCAGACTCATAGAAACTAAACAGCGCTGAAGAGGAAGGAAAGCTGCCACATATACTTGACTTGACAATTTGACATATAAGGAAAAAACTCAGGCATTGCTGCGTAATTCCTTGGAGGAAAAAATCATAAACCACAGGCAAAGACATTTGATTTAGGAGACAAGGATGAGATACTCTAAAAAAAGAAAAGGAGAAGGAGAAAAAGAAAGGGATGATGTTAAAAAGTCAAGTCTAGCTTCACAGAGTGTGTGTGGGTATCGAAACGGAATGACACACATCCGAAGTTGTTGAGGCTCAATCCATGAAAGGTCAAGGAAAAATAAATAGATAAGTGGGCAGGTACATATAAGAATAGATATAAGTAAAAAATAAATAAATAAGTAAATAAAAAAAAACAGACAAACAAACGTGAGGAAACCGTGTGAGGCATATGTAAGTGCAACATACCCTAGACGTTGCATAAGTAT
Organism: Oratosquilla oratoria; assembly: GCF_046742065.1. Classification (NCBI taxonomy): domain Eukaryota; kingdom Metazoa; phylum Arthropoda; class Malacostraca; order Stomatopoda; family Squillidae; genus Oratosquilla; species Oratosquilla oratoria. The sequence goes on along the minus strand of NC_134797.1, from coordinate 17,829,401 downwards.
GCATGTATTCATAACACCAAAAAAGTGCAAAATAAGCATAAAATAACAACAATTATTACAAAAGCACAGAACAAACATATGTACGCCGACATACATATGGTAAAACGCCCATACGAATAGAAACTGGCTAATGTGGAGCAGTAGTGATGAATTCACCCTAAGCATATTGAAATCACAGTAATCTACAGTTGAAATTTGAACTAAAGTAACAAGAGACGGGATGTTAAGGGTGACACGCAAGCACTTATAGACAGACTCCTGTTGGACCATGCGACTCCGCCCGAATTGCTAGACTTGTTTCTTACTGTGGTGCGGAAGCAAGTAAGTGAAGAAAAAAGAGAGGGAGAGTCACGATTGCATGGAGTCGGCCGGGCCCGGCTGCCGACGCCGTTTTCCGCGCCACTTTCTCGGGAAGGTGGGAGGAAGGAAGAGAGGACTTGTCTGTCTCGCAGCAGGGCGCCCGTTCACCCACTGGCGAGCAAAGACATTTTCGATATAAAAAGAAATGACATGTACATTGCCAAAGGACAGTAGTTGGTAAATGAAAATGGTTTCACCTTGTCAAACCTGCCTTTCTTTCAAACACAAAATAATATAAGAATCATGCGGTAGGAGGGGGAGGTTAATATATCAATGCGATATAGAAGCTTTCTCTTCTGGGTCAACGTGAGCCTCAGTATCTACTCAGCTTTTCTCGTCACTTCAATACACTCACCTATCACTGACGTCACCATCCTTGGTCCTGCTAAAGACGAGGTTCTACGAGTGTAGCTCATTTCCTGTATAACATAATAAAGAAGATATTAGGCACGCACACACACACACACACACACACACACACACACACACACACACACACACACACACACTGTCTCTCTCTCTCTCTCTCTCTCTCTCTCTCTCTCTCTCTCTCTCTCTCTCTTCTGGGTGAAGAAATGTGTAGGAACTCATGGACTTTATATTACATATACGACAGTATCCAGAGAATTTGAGAGTGCAAAAGGCAGACATCTGATTTCATCGGAGAAACTAAGAAGAGCTGAGGGTTTGCCTAGTTTTGATCTCAGTCCAACACTCCATGGCTAAGTAACCACGATTCTGATAAAAGAATCCCATTCACAATAATTCGGCGTTCGTCAACTATTTGTGTGGGGTAAGGGGTGTTGTTGCCCTGCCAATGCATCCACTAGACGAGCCGTTTCCTGTTGTATTGCGTTCTCATCCATAAGTTCATTTTCAGGCAATGAATGTCATGGATGAACAACCAAGCCTGCCTATAATTGATAGTGCTTGGATTCTTATCCATCCATCCATCCTCAGGCAGTGAATGTCATGGATGAGTGATCAAGATTGCCTGCAGTTCCTGGTGCCCAGAAAACCGTACGTGCTCGGTCGTCGACGCCGCTGCCGTGGGCTCGGCTCGACTGGGTTGGGCTGCATGCTCGGAAAGAGGGACTTCCCATTGCCAAAGAGGATTCTTTTTCTGCATTTATGAGGTCAGGCGTCAGTCGCGAGGAGTTCCGAGTCCAGGATGGGGTGTTGGGTGTTGGGTAGGTCTCTGTCATATGCTTTTTTTATCTATCTAGTAATCTGTGCTTTTTTGGTTCTTCTTTGTTTCCTGCCATGCGTCAAGATGGTCGCTGTCCAGGCGTGTTTGGCGGTTGCATTGTTATTTTTTTCACTTTCTTGGTCCAGTGTGTATTGCGTTGTTTAATAAGAATAAAGAAAGGGGTGTATGGGCATGAGTAACGATGCTGCGGTGAGGTCAGTAGAGGCGAAAGTAGTCTGTGAGAGGGACGTCAACGCCATATAAGGCAAGGCCGCAAGATAATTTGACCAACACAAGGTAGAAAGGGGGTTGGGGTTGACAGGTACCTGACAGACGCCGAATCCGGTTGCAAAGTGGTAGAGGGGGAGGAGATTGCCTTGCAAGGGAAGAGGAAGAAGAAGAAAAGGATAAGGATAATCGTGTGACCTTTGTCTGATCCACAACCGCCGCCTGCCGCCACCTCTGAGGTGGGGCGGCAGGAGGCTGACGAGACAGCGGCGGCGGCGGCGGCGGCGCATCCGGGCAAGGCACAGGGTGGGCGCGCGAAATCGGATCATCCCGGAAGGGAAGCTCCGGAAAAGCGAGAAAACAAGGCGAAGCGGTGGTAGCTCATCCGGGAGTGGCAGCAGGAACTGGAGGGAAGGAGGGAGGGAGAGGAGGAGATGAGGAGATGGGAGCGGGGAGGATTGCAGAGATGGAGTCCATCTCGGGAGAGGCCGAGAACAGAAGGAAGAGTAGGATACGAGGACAAAGAAGAAAAAGAAGAAGAAGAAGAGAGAGAGAGAGGGGGAGAGGGAGAGAGACAGAGAGAGAGAGTCAAAGAATATGGTATTGCAAGGAACAAAATTGAGGACGAAAAAACGAATTGTTGATACTTTTCATCGCGAACTGAATAAAATCGTCTGGCGTTAACCAGAACAAAACCTTTAAAGTGTCTCACCGTAGAGAAAATTAATGAACAGAAGACCATAAGAGGGATACAGTCATCTCAAATTATGGCAAAAGAAACAATATAGATTTAACCTGTCTGGACTTTACGAAGGTTTTTGATACCATCCCGCACGAAAGACTACTTGCTAAATTAGCTTCACATGGAAGTAGTGGTAGCCTATTAAGCTAGACTAGTAATTAATTAAACGATCGTAAACAGAAAGTTGTTCTAAATGGCAAAACTTCTAGATGGAAAAAAATGTTACGGGTAGAGCTCCTCAGAGTTCCGTTCTTGGGCCACATCTATTTTAGGCAATCCAGCACCCCCTAACTTTGGCAAACATCGTGTTACTACAAGGATAAGATAAGTTGAAGTGCATTCCTGCTTGATCCTTTATTTTGTTCATTCCCCAAAACAAAAACATTAAGGATGCCAATCCTATTGACAAAAGCAATAAAAAAATAAAGAACATGGACAAATTCAATTAAACATACACCGCAGGGTAATCAAACACACACTCAATGGTATTTTTGCTGTTGTTTATGTGACACTAGTTTCTCTAAACGAGATTTTGTGTTGGCGGTTCCGGACGATTGTTTTGATCAGAGGCATAGTGGAGAATGCCTTCTCACACAAGTAGGTTGTTGGAAATGGAATTATTATCTTCTCCGGCGCTGCCTTCGTCAGTTCAGGGTACGCTACCATCTGATCACACCAAAAACCAGACAGTGGCAATGTACGGATTTTTGTCTGACAATTCTGGTTCACGTGCAAATCGATAAGCTCCTCCTTCAGGTTGACAGCATCACTCATGCCTGCCAGGAAGGGTTGCTAAATCCATTCTGGGAATGTTTGATCCTTGGGAAAATACTTTGCCATGGTGGTCTCAAGGTACGAGAGGTGAGCAACAACATTTTCTACAACCATGGGGCCGATGGTCTTATCCCTCAGTTTCTCTTCAAGGATAGGAAAGCTTCCCACACTTCCTCCCTGAATTCGGCTCTTCCAGAGTGAGAGCTTCCTCTTGAAGGCTTCTACCTTCTCTGTACAAAAAATGTTACAATCAAACATGTCTTGCATGGACAAGTTAAAGTCATTCAAATGGCTGAAAATATCTGCCATATCGGAGAGAGAAAGAATGAACGTTTCGTTCTCGAATTTTTCAGCGAAGTTACTCTGATACTCTTGGATAAATATTGCAATCTCATCATCTAGCTCTGTAATACAAGCCAGGATTTTCCCACGGGAGAGCCACCGCACGTGTGGAAGAGAAGAGCTTGATATTCACTTCCCATCCCCTCACAAAATAACTTGAACACCGTAGTTTAAAGGACGACTCCGGATGAAATTCACAACTTAGACACAGACAGACAGAATTTTTTTGAGGTGAAGCGGCAACGTCTTTGCCGCCAAAGCATGACGATGGAGAACGCAATGCTTCACAATGATATCTGGTATCCTCTCCTTTAACAGAGCAGCCAAGCCAGACCCATACCCTATCATGGCTGGGGCACCATCTGTGCAGACCGAGCTTACCTTCTCTCACTTGATCTGATGTTTCTCAAAGAACTCGTCCACGAGTCGGAATGTATCTACTACTTTCGTCGTCGTTTGCATAGCCTCGCAGAAGAGGAATTCATCTTTAATTTCACCATCCTATATGTACCGGGTATACACAATCAGCTGACTCGTGTTGGAAACATCAGTGGATTCATCCAACTCCAGACTAATGCGGACGGGACTGTCCTTAATCTCCTGTGCAGTCTGGTCCAAGATGTCGCAGCTCATCTCTGCAACTCTCCCTACGATGACATCATTAAACAGAGGCACGTCCTTCAACTTCTTGGTCGCCTCTGTTTCCCAGGGCCAGTTCTACCATCCGAATGGCGCATGACTTAATCAGGTTTTCCGAGGCCGAATGCGAAGCCTCCGTCCTAATTCACTGGTATGCCACCTCATAGGAAGCTTGTAAAAGTGGTTTCTGCAATGGCTTGAAAACAAATCGGGGTAGTGTACCTTTCTGGTCATATTTAACCCTCTTAGCCTGCAGACCCTCGAGAGTCTGTTCATGTTCTGCAACTGGATGCTTCGCTTGGTATTCGCAGTATTCGCAGTATTCGCAGTTGCAAATAATGAAATAGCAGGTCATGGATTGTGGCCGGTCTGTTCCTCTATGATCGTCCAGGAGTGCACTGAAGCCATACGTGACATACTCATCACTCCATGTGCGTGTCTTCGGCATTGCAAAATCACACAAACCTGTAGAAAAAACAACAACAAAGATGCTGGTAGAAAAAACACCAATACATGACCCTCTATACAGGGCACTGTCTATAAGAGTATGTATGTGCAGGGTCACAGAAAAACACAGGAAAGGCTCAGCAACTCATAAAGGTGACGGAGAGTTAGCATGGAACTACACTCCTAAGGCGCGACCCCACGAAATAAATATCCCTAATCGCCCGGATGGAAATAGTCCTCTTTTATACACAACTATCTTTTCATTTTCATACGGGCATCTCTTCCCCTCCTACAACACCGATCCCGCACGAGCGGGTGGTGTCTCCTAGGTAGTCCATAGTCCAGACTCCAGCCAGGCAACACGGTTCTCGCCACTGTCCTCTGACTCTCTGATGCGCCCACTGCCTGCCACCCTGTATGAGAGAGACGCGTCCGTTCGCATCTCCGTTTTATCTCTCACACCCATATTGTACGACGACCATTTCGCACACAGACACGCGTATATATACACATTTGTAATAATATAAAAGCCTTTATTCTCAGACCTCTATTACCCACTCAGATTATCCATAGGTTGGGAACCATTGATTAGGAGTGAATGAGGAAAAATATACCTTCCAATGGTCTTACGTACAAGTATTACTGGAACATGAACATCTACTGCTGGAAGCAGCGCGGTCTTACCGTCTCACATCAGACATCAGCACACCAGTAGACTTTCTACGAAAGTGTTGAGGGTTTGTACAAATTTAGTACTTTTCATCACTATGCTAAAATGCGTTAACACAGAAAATCAGGTTAAAGTTGATTAATATATATATATATATATATATATATATATATATATATATATATATATATATATATATATAAAGCTACGGCCACGGAAGGGGGACAGCCCACCGCACATACTTTTGAAATAATGGCGCTTAAAGTTTATTGCAGATTACAAGGAAAACTGTCTAAATGTATAACCATTGTATACCAAAAGAAAGGTCTAGAGTAGTTCTGTCATGTCATGAAGTTTTTAATTTTTTTTTTTTTTTTTTTTTTTTTTTTTTTTTTCTTATGGCCGTATTTTATTCACCCCTACTCTGTAATTTTTAGATTGTATGACATAATAGGTAGTATATTATTCTATCTTTAATTTTGTATGTGGTATGGTTGACTCTCATTCTTTATACTGTCTTGAGACAGTTAAGTTCATTGTCAGGAACAATCCTTTATGTTCCTGGCAATGCGCTTAGCGGATTTACCAACCCATTCCCCATCCTACCACCCATGAACAAAGTTGGTGGTCACAGTAGTAATGGCATTTACTGTGACACAGAGGATTTACAAAGGGATTATAAAGGCGGAGCATGCCGACAGGAGACCTTTTGGTCCATATCTAGGTTGGATGCGAAAAGAAATAATGATAAATAAATAAATGAACAAATAAAAATCATAATAATGTAAATAATAGATAAGATACATAAATGCATTGGTATAGTTAAATAATAAGCAAACAGGTAAATAGTAAATAATAATAGATTGACATATAACTAATAATAAATGAGAATCAAGCAAATAATAAACAGACAAATGATAGCAAAACAAATAAACAAATATTTTTTTAATAAATGATAGTCATTACAGCATCTTGCTTAGAAGTTTATCTAAATGATTCTTAAAGCTTCGAACTGAACTATATTGCACTGATCGGGGTCAACAGGGTCCACGTCCCCAGCACCTGTACCGCCAGCAGCCCCTGTGCCGCGAAGAGGTCGGGAAACAAACACGGCCAGTCGGGCTGTGATTGGACACGCGCGAGGGTGGGGGAAACATGCTCCGCTATCATTTGGCCAACTCTCGTGGCTTGTCCCTCTTCCGCGGCTGGCTGAGTTAGTCTGACCCACGCTTCGCACCAAATCACGCGAATTTGTGCCTTATTCTAACTATCAGAATGGTCGAATTTCCTCTAGCCGACCCTTCCACAAGACTTTTACACCCTTGAACAACAGGTTGGCGCATCTAACTCAAAACTGACAAATTTGAGGGTTGTCCCCCTTTCGCGCCCGTAGCCTCATATACACACACACACATACACACGCACACACATACACACACAGACACACATACACACACACACACACACAATACATTTGTCAGAAAAGTATCTTCACGACCGGTCACCCCGTGCTAGGAATATTAATATTTTGCCGCCATGTTTTTAGTATTTCCCCTTAATATCGATTTCAGCACCCCAGTTTAAGAAACATTGACATAGACCACGGACTGAAATCTATTGTCTCCAAATTTGTTGATGATACAAAACTGTGCGGAATGGCAAATGATCACTTAAACTAAATAGATATTCAAGAATATTTAGATAAACTACAGCAATGGCCTGATAAGTTGCTAATGAAATTTAATCCAAGTAAATGTATGGATGTGTGTTAGGTAAAAATAACAATAAGTACGATTGCAAGTTATTTGGAAATTCATGAACAAAAATAGATAGCGAAAAGGATCTTGGCGTAATTATCAGTAATGATCTCAAATCATCTAAGCACTGTAATTCTGGCTCAGAGAAAGCAAATAAGATTCTAGGACTGATTGCGCAATCTTTTGATTTTTAAAGACCATCTGTCATTAACAAGCTATACAAATCGTTAGTTCGTCCACATTTGGGATATGCTGTTTCCGTTTTGTCACCGAATTTCAAGGCATTGAAAAATTGGAAAAAGTACAACGGCGACACACAAAACTGATTTCAAATATTAGGAAAGTACGGAGTTCAAACCCACAACTACGCAAATGTGAGACCAGCGCGCCTCCGATTACGCCATCAGCGCACGGTGTTGATAGTTACAGTATATGAACACCAGTGTCCAACTCCATAGACCCTCGACCATGTAGTAAGCGCTGAAACTATCAGTTGTTTTGAGAAACGATTAGAGAACTTTATGGTTGGGGATGAGAAGTGGTGATGGATACGGAGCTGCCTAGTGTAGGCCTTATGGTCTCTTGCAGTCTCCTTCATTCTTATGTTCATATGTTCTTATGACGCTCATTATTGCATCAGCCCTGATACCATGCACCTTAGGGGGGCGGGGTGATTGTAAATACATAAAAATTTAAATACCTCACAGCTAGAATCAAAGGAGACATGCCACTTGATACAGAAGGGGTTAATCGATATATTCTTTAAAGGAGAAGGGTCGAACCCCTTTCACAGAAGGGAGTGCCACGGGCATGAATGAAATAGCCTGGCGGCAGCCAGAATATACACATAACGCCCAATAGGGAAAAGTTAATCGAGGAAGGCTACCCCTCTACCTATGGAGGTGTACCGTTGAGGAACTAAATAACGAGGGTGGATGAAATGGATAGGTGGTGGAGGAAAAGTGGACCGCGGTGCGGAAGCGTTTAAAGGTACAGTTACACAAGTCAACGGATGGGTTGGATTCCGAGCCTAGGGATGGATTTCGTCCAACGCTGGAGGATTTGGGTCGGAATTCAATCCGAGGGAAAGAAACTGAAGATATCTGTTAATAGTATTCATATTCACGACATGTCTAAAAAAATATAGATATAACTTATTGAGTAATAATAGATAAGTTATTTAATAGAATGAAATTATCTTGAAATAGGAAATAAATTTTTATGTAATGGATATTGTGGCAATTATAATCAAACGGTCGTTTAACTGCTGCTGTATGTAAACATTACTATTCTTTCTTACGCGCGAAAATTCATCTCACCGTTTGCTTGGTATCTACAATTTTCTCCGTGATGGAGTGAAGTACTGAAGTTATTCAAGCTCTAACAGAGAAGACACGACCACAAGAGGCGCTTTGGGATGTGAGGCATCCCGACTATGTTAAGAAATAATGATAATATAATCTCTCACTGAATTAGCCCTTTAAAGGATTACAAAGGCGGAGCATGCCGACAGGAGACCTTTTGGTCCATATCTAGGTCGGATGCGAAAAAAAAAAAAAAAGTAAATAGATAAAAACTATAATAATGTAAATAACAAATAAAATACATAAATAAATACATAGATATGGTTAAATAATAAACAAACAGGTAAATAGTAAATAATAATAAATTGACATATAACTAATAATAAATGAGAATCAAATAGACAAACGATAAAAAAAAAATATATAAAATAAATTATAATCATTACAACATCTTGCTTAGGTGTTTATCCAAATGATTCTTAAAGCTTCGAACTGAACTACATTGCACTACCTGTGCAGGAAGTTTATTCCATTCATTAACTTCAATTACCATTTTATATGGATGGCAAATATCTTCTGCCTAGTGCTCGATAATCTATATGGGTATGGATTTATCTAGTTATATTTACCTAATCATAGTATGCAGGAAAGGACCAATGCCCATTGGGTCCCGTCGTTTCCTATTCTCTAATTTTCTAACATATCGAGACCCGATTTTCATGTTCGGTTCCAACTTAATCTATATGATTGATTTCCAAATACCATACTTAGATTTGAACTCATGTATTTTTTGTGCTTGGGTTATATCACCTAAGCTATTCCATGTGTGTGTGTACGTGTGTATGTTGTGTGTGTGTGTGTGTGTGTGTGTGTGATTGTGTAAGAGATGCAAAGATCGTCAAATATGTATTTTTAGAGATATCGCGAGTCGTTCAAAGTTACTTGGGATAAAATATTTGAGAACGTGGCATAGGCATTGGCTCTGCCAATGAGAGTCCCTCATACTGGATACATGGTGGGTTTTGCTGTAGTTCCTCTTACGTAATGATTGGTGGGAATTTCTCTACACGGTAAGGCTGGACTTACGTGTAACCCTTTATTACAGGATGAACGAATGCTAAAGTTGGACTTCAATTTTTTCGTTGACTAGTGTAACACCTACCTTAAGATAGATTCTTATAAGGAGAAGAAAAAATATACAGAGTGAGGAAAGGATGCACCCTCTTCGGCCACAGAGGAACAAGGCAGAAGGGGGAACAAGGAATACGAGCAGGGGGGAAGGGGAGACCAGCTTTTCCTTGTAGTTCGGGGTAGAGATGTCATACTCTTATATGCGGGTAGTGGCGGAGAGGGGAGATGGGTGAAAGGAACTTGGACAGACTGCGTGGATTGTCTGGATTAGGAGACAAAAGCGAATGGGAGGCTGCAAGGTGCAACTGGAATTGTTGGGATTCCACTTTTCACGTGCCATTTTCAGTACACTGGACAGAATATAACCCCCCCCCAAGTGTATTATCGATAACTTGCCAAATCATTCATATGCTCCTGCACATACACCCTCTCTCTCTTTTCTTTCTCTCTGTATATATATATATATATATATATATATATATATATGTATATGTATATATATATATATATATATGAGTGTGTGTGTGTGTGTTTGTGTGTGTACGTGTGCGTGTATGTGTTTGTGAATGTGTGTGTGTATGTATATGGGAACAACGGTTAATACCTTCTAGTGGTGGTCTTCAAAATGAATAGCAGAGGGAACTATATCCCATCTGCCCAATTCTAAAAAACGTCACCCCTCTCATTCCTACCTGGTGGTGCAACTGCGAGGGGTTGGCATTCGGTCTCAGGGCCGGGCCCAATATTTCTACCAATTCCAGTAGTATTTCCTCCATCAATTCACATAAGGGCTGATAACCGGTGACTGCTCACCACTTTCAGCCTACGGCATGGAAACACAAATTCAACATAACAATTCATTCTTTTTTGTCCTTAGAATAATCTAGAGGAGAGCCCGAGGACCGTTGCCGACCAGTGGGGTTGTGGGGCTCCTGTTAGTAAAACTCAAGGCAACAGCTATTAATATACTCGTGAGGTCCCGCCTCTGTGCTTCCATTTGTTAGAACCAGCTTTGAAATCGGTTATGTTTTCTGACTATATAATTTCTTTTCACAAATTGGTCTACTGTACATATTCGTACACTTGTAGGGAAAGGTTTATTTCTTGATATTTTTAAACCACTTTTTTTATGTCCTCTGGTTTTTATTCTACCCTACAGTAAGTCTTCCTTGTCCATTATGTCCTTTCCTTTCATTGTTCTGGACATTATCATATCACCTTTTTCTTTTAATGTTGGCATTTCTACTAGCTTTAGTTTTTCTTTGTTTATGTCAGTCGGACTTGGAATCATCTTGGTTTCTGTTCTTTGATTTTTTTTTTCTTTTTCTTTTTTTGACCATACCACTGCAGCATATTCTAGTCTGGGTCGAATCAGATTTTCATTGTATTTCTTCATCATATCCTCGTCCATGTAGTAGAATGTTACTTATATTTTAGTCAACAATATATAGATTTCCCTTATAATTTTGTTGTTTTTGTTCATGACTCCAAGGTCTTTCTCCTCTGTTGTTTTTGTAACAGCTTCTTTTCCCATTTTGCAGATTTTCTTTAACCTTTTCCAGTACTTTCTTTAATATTTACATTGAAAATTTCGTATATTTTCTGACACTAGTTATATATGTCCTATCTAAGCCTTAATGTAACTTTTTTCAATAATTTCCATCTTTTACTGTACTCATGACATTAGCACCGTTAGCAAATAGACTATTATAACTATTCCATCCGTAATGCCATGAATAAGAACATAACTGACAATACCGAGCCCTGTGTGACCCACTAATTATTTCCTCCCTATTTTACATACTTTTCTTCACCACCCTTAGTACTCTGTTCACCAGAAAGCCATGTCTATATCCATTCCAACAAATTCCTTCTAAGTCCTATGTGTTTCAACTTTCATGTTAATCTTTTGTAAGATATTTGATCAAGAGCTTTTTTCCAAAGCTGAGTAAACACACTTTAGCTACAAAAAAATCCCTCTTTTGTCATCGCTCACTCGTAACTCGTGAAGTTTAAAAACTCATGAGCTACCTTTCGTAAATCCAAATCAGTTCTTCTAGTTTCCCCCCTTATAAATCGGTACAATATTTGCATTCTTCCAGTCCTGTGGTACCTTTACTTCTTGAAGTGAAAATTTAGGGTCAATAGCTCAGTTGGCAAGACGATGGCGCCGTGATTTTACGAGCCCGGTTCGAACCCGGGGATGACATTTGGAATTATTTCATCGACATCACCGTCACTGGTGATTCTATTCAGATAACCTTGTCAAATCGTCTCTTCCAAATGTTTTGCCCATCTATATTTCACAATTTTTGCGCACATTTTAGCTATCATATTAATGACGAACAATGATCTGTAATTGAGGGGCTCCTCTTTAATATCTTCTTTGTGAAATGGGACCACATCAGCTTTTTTCACTCCTTCGGCACTATTTCTTCCAGTGAATACACAATTAGCTCGTAAATCGTGTCCACCAATTGTTCTTTAGATTCTTTGAACATCCAATTGGAGCGAGCTTCAGGGTTTTGCTTAGATCTAATGTTCCAAATATTTTGTACTTCCTGTGTTTCAACTTTTGTGCCAGTCGACACTGTTTATTGTATCCTCTTCCAAGTCGCTCTCATTTGTCGAATTGGATATATTTTTTCTTTATTTCAGCTTCCGTTCTTATATCTTCGTAGATACATCTACTTCGTATTTGATGATTCCCTCTGTGTTTCAGTATACCATTAACAAATCAGTGGAACAACTTTGGTTTATCTATACATTTATCAATTACTCCTTTCTCTGGGTATTTATTATTGATTTCAGCTTCCGTTCTTACATTTTCGTAGATTGTTCCATCTACTTCATATTTATTAATTCCCTTGTTGTTTTAATATACCATTGACAAATCAATAGAACAAATTTGGTTTATCTATACATTTGTTTATACATTTCTCAATTACACCTTTCTCAGATTTGCTCTCTACTTTCTTCTGATACCTATCTATTCATTGTTGGTTCTCTTGTGGATCTATTACTTTTTTTTTTACTAATATTTTCTCAATCTCTCTCATGTTTTTTCTTCTTCTTTTAAACCAGTTCTTTCTCTGATTCCCTGTCTTCTCTACCTTTGTATTCATTTTCCACCAATGTTGTAAATATTCAGAAATCTGTCCCTTTTATTCTGTATATTCCTTGTCTCACTGAATCCCTTCCAATTCATTTGTATATATGGATATAAGCGTGTGAGTGTGTGTGTGTGTGTGTGTGTGTGTGTGTGTGTGTGTGTGTGAACATAAGAATGAAGGAGACTGCAAGAGACCATAAGGCCTACACTAGGCAGCTCCGTATCCATCACCACCTGTCATCCCCATCCAAAAAAGTTGTCTAATCGTTTCTTAAAACAACTGATAGTTTCAGCGCTTACTACATGGTTACTAAGTTTATTCCACTCATCGACCACCCTATTAGTAAACCAATTCTTGCCTATTTCCTTTTTAAATCTAAATTTGTCCAGTTTATAACCATTACTGCGAGTCCTGCCCTGTTGTTTTAGTATGATGACTTTCTTTGCATCACCCTTGTTAAAGCCTTTGATCCACTTGAACACCTCTATTAGATCACCCCGCACTCTGCGCCTTTCCAGAGAGTGTAAGTTAAGATGTCTAAGCCTCTCTTCGTAAGGCAAATTTCTGAGTCCATGTATCAGGTCATTCTTCTCTGTACTGATTCTAGTGAATTGATGTCTAACTATCGCTAGATAGAGTTTAATAATTACCTCTGCACTTCTATTCGTTACCGTCCTAGCAATGAAACCTAATGCTCTGTTAGCTTTATTCCTGGCGCTAATGCACTGTTTCCTGGTTTTAAGGTCCGGACACAGTAGAACTCCCAAGTCTCTCTCGCACTCAGTATCTATTTTTTGGGATGTGTAGCCCTACGTTTAACACGCTACACTTAGAGATATTGAAGTTCATTTGCCATTTCACCGACCATGTGAACAATTTGTTAAGATCATCTTGCAGAATCTCGGCGTCGTCTCCTGACCTAATTAGGCGTCCTATTTTAGTTTCGTCCTCAAACTTACTAACATCACTATTTATCCCGTCGTCTAAGTCGTTTATGTACATAATGAACAACAAGGGACCCAAAACCGAGCCCTGGGGGACCCCACTAGTAACATTGCCCCACCTAGATTTTACTCCAGTTATGGTGACCAGCTGTTTTCTGTTACTAATCCAAGCTCTAATCCATTCTAACACTTTTCCTCCTATGCCATGGGCTTTGACTTTATTTAGTAGTCTCTGGTGTGGCACCTTATCGAACGCTGTGTGTGTGTGTGTGTGTGTGTGTGTGTGTGTGTGTGTGTGTGTGTGTGTGTGTGTGTGTGTGTGTGTGTGTGTGTGGCAGAGAAGGGATTTGAAATGAAAGACCGAAGAAGGATTGAGGTGAGAGATATAAATGCACCAGGAAGAATGAATTACAAAAATAAAACGCATGATTACAAAGGTAGGAGGAAAATGAATAAAAATACAATCGTATATAAAGAAATATGGTGACAAGAGGAAGATTAAAAATAAAAGGTGGACAAGAGAGCAACGGAAAAGCAGTGAAGGTAAAATGGATGGAAAGATAATGGAGGTGAAACAGGAAAAGAAAAAAAAAAAAAAAAAAAGAGAGAAAAAAATGGGTAATTGGCAAGCTGGGAATCCCAAGACTGCGAGAAGGAAACTGCACATGCAAACCTCTCCTTGTGTTCATGATCACCTTTGAGTAATACAAAATATTTGCAATGTATATATATATATATATATATATTTATATATATATATATAATATATGTATATATATATATATGTATATGTATATACATAGATACACATACGTATCTATATTAGGGATAAGTGTAGTCTCTTGCAAGTTCTGACTGTGTATTAGCTTTTCTACTATGGGGGTGAATAGAAAAGCCTGACTGCAGCCAGAATAAAGGGAAAAGTGCCACTGGGTGGTCAATAGTTTAGTATATTTGTGTGTGTGTGTGTGTGTGTGTGTGTGTATGTGTGTGTGTGTACGTGTGTGTTTGTGTGTTTGTGTACGTGTTTGCATCAGCTGGTAGAAGATGCGTATGCAGTTTTCATCCTTTGAGGGCTTTGCAAAGGGAACTAAGTTGGCAAAGATCTGCTTCTGTGGAGTCTTGACTGTTATGTTGCTCATCTCTACACCGATTTCTTTCTCTTTCTCTTCAATTATCACAGATTTATTTTAGCTTCTGAGTCTTTCTTTTTGTTACTTGTGTTTTTGTCTTTACTTTCAAGCTTACGCCAAGAGATGCTCAGGTTTGGCCTCAGACATTACCTCAACCCAGCGTACTCGGGTGTCTGGGGCTAATGGCAGTCACCGGAAATAGCTGGGCTAGTATTTAGCCACAAGGCGGGGTGGTACCTACAGCGCCACAGCGGGACATATTTTGCGATTTTTTTTTGTATGCCTACCCCCGCCCCCCACGATCCTATCTCCATTATTATTATTATTTTTTTTTTTCAAGTATGGTCCTCCTTCCTTTTCCTTCACCTCCGTGGATTGACTCTTGTACTCCCCCTCAAACTCCCCTTTTTCTCACTCTCTATTATTCTCTATGTATTCTCCTTTCTCCTGTGTTTTATTGATCGCTTTCGTATTAATCCATCTTATTGTATCTCCACTCCTCCCATAAAACTAGCAGCCTTTGCCACAGACTTTTCCTTATGCTTCTTCTGTTCTCCACCTGTTTCCCCATCTTCGACACTCCCCAATCGTCCATTTTCCCTTCCCTTCCTTCCCACTTTTTTATATCTTATCCCATCACGTGCTCAAATCCCACATCCCTCGACTCACCACCTCTTCCCTTTCTATCCCATTTTCTTTGTCCCTGCTTATCTTTTCCACTCCCAGAACCTCGGGGAGTCTCATCACATCGCCGCAACTCCCAAACTCTCCGTGTCTGTCCTTGACTTTTCGTCTACTCGTCGACTTCCTTCCCCTTCCCTTCCCATCCCTTCCCTCTCTCGATTTCCTCTCTTTCTTTCTCTCTCACTTCCATGTCTTCCGACAAACCACATCCTCTTCTTGTTGCTTCGCTTCGCTGCTTCGGCCGCCGCAGACGCCGCCGACAGCCGCGCCGGTATTCCCATCTCTCCGTCGACTCCCTAGTCGGCTTTGTTTTGCAGAATCTTTGACATTTTACGGACAAGAGTTTCTTGAATTGATTTGAATCGCTTGCTGGCAGCCAGAACGTAACATAGACGTGGTAAAACTAAGCGAGAGGATTAAATCGAGAAGGACGTAGGGAGGGAGCGAGCCAGGGAGGGAGGGAGAGATGGATGGAGGGAAAAAGAGAAGGAGGGAGGGAGGGAGGGAGACAGGGTTAGATTCCTTTCTCATGGTCCTCTTTGTGGTATCTGACCTTGGCCGCGATTTTTTTTTTCTCTATTTCCTTTTTTATTTTTTACTTTTTCAGGGCAGTCAGGTTAGGTGAGGTTGTGTTGAATGTTGGGAGGGGGGATGTTGAATACTTTCAGCTCTGTTTTGATCAAATGCGTCAACAGCAAAACATAAGATTGCGCATTTAGTCCCTCGAATTTGTTTCTCGGCGCTTAGGCGTTAACGCGTTATCACAGACGAAAAGAAGAAAATGAATGGAAATAATAGAAAGGAAGAGAAAAAGAAAGAAGAAGAAAAAGGAGAAGAAGAATAAGAAGAAGAAAAAGAAAAAGGAGACGAAGAAAAAGAAACATACAAAGAAAAAGGAAAAGCTGTTCGCTCGATCGAAAAGCTCACCTGGGGACAACAAACTTACCCAATGCAAGCAAAGGAAGAAACTTCATGGCCCGGGTTCAATCCCCCGACTGATTGATGGTAATTGCCATGTGCCCAGGCTACCCGAATATTTAAAGGTGACGTCACACGTGTTCACGCATAACAGTTGTTCAACGCTTCAGTGGATGCTGTACTATAGAGTAGAAATCGTATCATCTGCTTTATATATATATATATATATATATATATATATATATACGTATATATATATATATATATATATATATATATATGTGTGTGTGTGTGTATACGAGTGTATATATATATATATATATATATATATATATATATATATATATATATATATATATATATATATATATATATACACAGGTTGTAGATTCCCTGTCAATGACTGTATGGCCACCTACACCCTCTTTCAATAATCTAATTTACTGGTGGTTCTGCTCGGATTATGAGCAGGTGGTCTTCACCACA
>NC_134797.1:17800040-17805040 GCF_046742065.1 Oratosquilla oratoria | reverse complement strand
TGAAGAAGCTATTGTAAGCGAAACTGGTCAGGAATAAACTCGATAATCAGATAAAGACCCGTGTTTCCCCCTCCACCTTTCCCATAATATGTAATACAATAATAAACTAATAATAATATAAATAGCATAGCCTATGTAATACAATAAACTAATAATAACATAAATAACATAAGCTATGTCATTTATATTATCATTAGTTTATTGTATTACATATGAAATATTGTATTAATACTTCTTAAGGTATTCTTTGTTAAACTATAATATCTTATGTCGTACAACAAAATACGAATGATATCAGAGGACGCATCACCTCAAATTAATCATATTGTTTTCATTTCCTTTTATTTTATTCTATTTCATTTTGTGTGGCTTTGTCATAATTCTATTATTAGTTATCTTGTGAAAATTTTTCGGGTTTTTCACATTTTCACACCACTCAATCATTTTTACTTTCACACACACCGGAGCTGCATCTGACATCTACAAAAAAAAAAAATTAAATAGCGGCAATACGAAAATTTATAATTATTATACACTGTGTTAAAAACAACAAACGGAGCCTATCTCCAAAGAGGGAACGCTGCCCTATTCTTTCTATGTATACCGCCAGCTTCACCCCAGAGTCACATTCCTCTGAAGAAGCATAGAGCGAAACCGGTCAGGAATAAACTCAAAAACTCAAAGTTTTAGATGGAAACCAACCGAGAGAACAGGCAGGCTTTAGGAGCGGATATTCGACTCTAGACCATTTGCAGGCGATGAACCAACTAATCGAGAAAACGACAGAATACAATATACCTCTCTGTTTAGCTTTTGTAGATTACAAGAAGGCCTTTGACTCGGTAGAATAAATAGCAATACTAAACTCGCTACGCAAGCAGGGTACAAACGAACAGATCGTAAGGGTTTTAGAAAATATTTATGCGAAAGGTACCGCTATAATTCGACTACATAAAGATACAGAAAAGATCAAAATCGAGAAAGGAGTACGGCAAGGCGATACCATTTCACCCAAATTATTTACAGCTTGCTTGGAAGATATTTTCAGAAGGTCGTGTTGGGAAAAGAAAGGTTTGAAGAATAATGGCAAATATTTGAATCATCTAAGATTTGCGGATGACATTATTCCTATTTCAGAAAGAGCAGAAGACTTGCAAGATATGCTGAGTGATCTGAACAAGGAGTTTCAAAGTAGGTTTAAAAACGAATAAAAGTAAAACCAATGTATACAATGTTGAACACGAAAGTTCAAAGTAAATGGTGAGAGTCTTGAAGAAGTTGAAGAATATAATTATTTATGCTAGATGGTGAGAGTGACGAAAGATTATGATAATGGAATAAAAAGACGTATTACAGTAAAATTGGTTGGAAAGTGTTTGGTAAGTATAACAAAATCCTGAGAGGCTCTCTGTTTTTATGTTTGAAACGTAAAGTTTACAATCAATGCATTCTGCCGTCATTAATCAACGGGTGTGAGACTTGGAAACTGACGAAGGCGATGGAAGCAAAATTAAGGACTACACAGAGGAGAATGGAGGTATCAATAATGGGAATAACGCTGAAAGATCGAAAGAGAGCAAGTTGGGTGAGAGAGCAGACTAGAGTGAAAGATACTGTGGAGGCGGTAAAAGAGAGGAAGTGGAATTGGGCAGGTTAGTTAGTATGAGCGACTGAAGAGCTATGGAGCAAGTGTGTTACTGAGTGGACGCCGCGAGATGGGAAGCGTGGAAGAGGGAGACCAGACAGAAGGTGGAGAGACGAGATTGAGAAGTTGGCATGAGTGACTTGGCAGAGGATGGCGCAGTCGTGTAAATCACGAAATACTTTGAAGGAGGCCTTTGTTCAGCAGTTGACTCAGGATGGGTGATTTAACTGATATATATATATATATATATATATATATATATATATATATATATATATTATATATATATATTATATATATATATATATTATATATATATATATATACATATATATATATATATATATATACATATATATATCCATGTACTACCCCATCCATGGATGTGCTGTGTTTTGCAACACTGCTTCTTACCCAGGGCAGTGGACAAGGTGCAGGGATGACCCGTCATCCAGGAGGTGCTATGATAAGAGGGAGGGTGGAGGAGTGTGGAGTGTATTCAGGGATGGAATGGGTGGGAATGATTTTATGCCTTTTCCTTTTTGGCTACCTCCCTTGTAAGGGAAGTATATGGACGGGCTGATGAGGGCGACGGGAAAACAACTCAAACCAGCACAGATGTTACAAGTAACTAGGGACCGTGAACGGTGGCGCTCCATGGTTGCCGAAGTCCAAGAGGATATGGCACGACGGTAAGGTAAGGTATATGTATATATATATATATATATATATATATATATATCTATATGTATATGCGACACACACACATATATATATATATATATATATATATATATATATATATATATATGTTTTATATCCAACAGCTGACACCTCGACATTGTTGGATGGGTTTGAGTATCTTCATGACTACATAAGCTATGTCGATTGGATGAAAATCTCTGCGGGGTTACCTATATGGAATAGATTTTGTACGAAAGATGATGAAGAACAACTCACATACACTTAAAGTCGCAAGGCCCACTTCTACCTGGCATTTCCCTGGTGGAGAATAAGGAAATTCCTTAGAGATAATGGAGTACCATCATAATAACTGCGAGGACCTTTGGGCATCCTTGAGCTTTGCCAAAAATATTGAATAAGGTGGAGCCAAAGATGTACCTCACCAAAAACTCTGTGTCAAGGAGATGAGATTACTGCCACGACCTCTAAAGAGCTCCATGGACAGAACTATGCATATAACGGACGTTCCTGCTGGATCATCGTCATCTATAGGTCCAAACGCATTGCCTCCTATTCTTACGAATGTTGTACCGCCGAATGTAAGCACTGTTCAATCAGATCTAAATCTTGGACATCAAATAACTTCGAAAAGATGAGAATATATACTTTAGAGCTCTGTCAGAAGACTACAGGCTGAAGATTTTCGTGGAAGAACTGGAAAGTAGTAGCTGTGATATCGTGGTACTGAGTGAAGACCAAAGGCAAGAGAAAAATCTCACGCAGCTGCTAGACAACCATCATTTTTGTTCCACTATAGAGGTAAGAAGAAGGAATGATCCAGTTGAATACAATTCTTGATTAATCGAGAGATTGCTGGTAACGTGGTGAAATTCAATAATATACCAGGTAGGGGAACTTGGATTATGATTATAGTATGTAAAAGCTACTCTAAAAATAATTCAGGATTATGTACCATCTTCTCAGTGTCCAGACAACAAAAGTTTATCCTTTTATGATGACGTCGGATAAAGAAAAAAGCAAATACATGTTGGTAGTCGATGACTTCAATGCTAAAGTGGGCAGAGCATGTCGGCGGAATCGTGAGTTGGGAAGATTGGAATAGGTGAGAGAAATTACAGAGGCGAGATGTTAGTCAATTGCGAGGAGAACTACAACATGAGAATAATAAACATTTTCTTTCAAAAGCGTGTGGGTCGTAAATGGACTTGGAGAAGTTCAAATGGATCAATAAAGAAATAAATATACTTCATATTATAAAGGAAATGTAAGTACTGGCCATAGAATAGTAGGTTATATTGAAGTCAAGAACTGGGGTGAAAAAATATCAACATGAGGTCGAACAGGTGATATAATGTGATATAATATGGTATAATAATATAATGTGATATAATATGGTATAATAAACATAATATATTAATTAGAATATACATAGTAGTGCTCCTTTCCTATGTTTATGTCAGATGTTTTTCTCCAGTTCAAACGTCATACATTTTTTCTACATCACATTATTTTGTCTTACAGTTTTTAGAAATTCCAGGTCCAATATTTGTTCTTCCTGATAGTTAATTTCGACGAACCACAGTGTATTGGATTTTATTTGCTAATAGATTACCATTACCCTGTTGATAGTAAGACATCCACATTTCCATATGCAACTTTGAATTTCCTTTTCCTATCTGCTCTGCATTATTCCTCTCTTCGCCTTTTCGATGTTTTTTAACCTTAAAATAAAAAAGAAAGAAAAGAACGACGCTAGGTTCTTAACCTCTGGTTTATTTACAAGCTTTTTTGTTACCTTTTTCTTCCCTAGTAGCATTTTATCTGATCCAGACATTCTTAAAATTGTCTTCATCTGCTAACTCCAAGATCTGTTCATTGCCTCGTTTGCCATGATTTGTGACTTGAATATAATTTTCAACAAACGTGTCGTGTGTGCGTGTGTGTGTGTATGTGTGTGTGTACGTATACCTGTGTGTATTGCCTGCAGTAAACTATAGAGAGGTTCCATACTGATTGGGATCATCACGACCTTTTCCTGGGATCACACGTGGATAGGGAGGGTTCCCGAGAAAGCGCATGGCGTCTACAAGGGGGGGAATTCTCCGTGACTGCCGACACCTCCCTTTAAGCCACGCCTTCAGGAGGTGGATGGAGGTCTGTCCACGACACCCGTCTCCACTTCGTCACCGTTCCGTGACCCTACCACACCTCTTCCCCTACACCTAAGACTTCACGCTCCCGCCTCCCTCCCTCTCCCCCTCTCTCTCTCCCTCCCTTTCCCCCCTCTCTCCCTCCCTCCCTCCCTCGCGTTAAGTCTTCCAGGAATGTCAACCATTTCCCTGGACTCCTCCACCCACCTTCTTCTCCCTCTCACTCCCTACCTCCTGGTCCAAGACTATCCGTACCTCGAGGACGACGACTGGGCAAAAGAGAGAGAGAGAGAGAGAGAATAGAAAGAGACAAACATATATATATATTAAAAACTCATATAAAGCGAAGGGTAAATCAAATTGTTTGTTAAAGTAGATAGGGCGCGGTTAGACAATAAGCCAAGTCAAGAAGGTCTATGGTGAGTAAAAGAAGACAAAAGCGTCGATGTGAAACCCAACAGAATCGAGGAAAAGAAGCAGCAGGAACCAGAAACTTCCAA
>NC_134797.1:17770040-17795040 GCF_046742065.1 Oratosquilla oratoria | reverse complement strand
GTATATATATGTATGTATATACAAGGTATGTTCAATAAGTAATGAGAAAATGTCAGGCGATTTGATCAAAATACTACTTCATGGTGAAGCACACATACATATATTCTATAAAATGACTAACTGGCAACTTTCTATATTTGTAGGTCTGAGTGCAGCGGTGAACGTGGTGGAACCAGTCTGATTCGGTTTGCTGATCTGTGAACATTTGTCAAGATGCAGGGGAACATGGAGTAACGTTACGCCATCAAATTTTGTGTTAAACTTAAGAAAATCAAACAAGAAGCTTATGGAATGTTAAAGGCCTATGGGGATGAACAGATGAGCCAAGCAAGTTTCTATCGATGGTTTAACAGATTTTCTGAAGGAAATGAACAGGATGAGGATGAACCCAGATCTGGAGCACCGAAAAGTTCACGCAAAGAGGAAAATATTGAGGAAGTGCAAAGGTTAGTGATGCAAGACCGTCGAATATCTGTGAGGATAATATCTGAAGCTGTTGCTATTAGTATTGGCACAGTAGAGACAGTTCTGACCGAAGATCTGAAGCTCCACAAAGTCTGTGCCAAGTTCGTGCCAAAGATCCTCTCCGGCGACCAGAGGCAGTTTCGTGTGGAATGTTGCACTGACATTCTCGAAATGATAGAGACTGATTCAGGTTTCCTGAATAAGGTAATGACTTGCGACGAGAGTTGGGTGTTCACCTTCGACCCTGAGCGCAAACGTCAGAGTGCTCAGTGGAAGCACGCAACCTCCCCCAGACCCAAAAAGGCAAAGATGAGCAGGTCGCAAGAGAAGGCCATGGTCATTCCTTTCTTTGACTCCCAGGGGCTCATTCACGTTGAATGAGTTCCTCAGGGTCAAACCGTCAATAAGGAAT
This sequence comes from Oratosquilla oratoria, assembly GCF_046742065.1. Lineage (NCBI taxonomy): Eukaryota > Metazoa > Arthropoda > Malacostraca > Stomatopoda > Squillidae > Oratosquilla > Oratosquilla oratoria. The sequence goes on along the minus strand of NC_134797.1, from coordinate 17,794,163 downwards.
ATTACCTTACTGTTCTGAAAAGGTTCAGGGAGAAGATGAGGAAGAAGAGGCCTCAGCAGTGGAGGAGTGGTCAGTGGTGGTTCCACCAGGACAATGCCCCAAACCACAAGTCAACGTTGGTGACCACCTGGATGGCCGACAGGGGAATGAAAGTGGTAGAACACCCACCCTACAGCCCTGACCTAGCCCCTTGTGACTTCTTCCTGTTCCCATGTATGAAAGACAGCCTCAGGGGAACCAGATTCCAGTCAACAGAGGAGCTGAAAGAGGCATCGGAAAGTTACCCGAAGGGACTACTGAAAAAGGACTTTGAGGAAGTTTTCCAGGATTAGGAGAGACGCATGCAGAAGTGTGTAGATGCGAGAGGCAATTATTTTGAAGGAGACAAAGTTTTGTAAGCTTATGAAAATAGTGTCTCTCCTGACATTTTCTCATTACTTATTGATCGTAGTGGTATATGTATATGTATATATATATATATGTATATATATGTATGTAATATATATATATATATATGTAGATATATATGTATATATATGTATTATATATATATAATATATATATGTATTTATATATATATGTATATATATATAATATATATATGTATATATATATGTATATATATATATATATATATATATGTAATATGTATATATATTATATATATATATATGTAATATGTATATATATATATATGTATGATATGAATTATACATATATGTATTATATGTATATATATATATATATATATATATATGTATATATATATATATGTATATGTGTATATATGTATATGTATATATATGTGTATATGTATATATTTATATGTATATGTATGTATATATGTATATGTATATATGTATATATATACATATATGTATATATATATGTATATATATATATATATATATATGTACATATACATATATATATATATATATATATATATATGGGAGAGAGAGAGAGGGAGAGATGGGGTTTCGTGATTCACTGATTCTTACTGCTGTTATTCTGTAATTATTTTTGCTTTCATATAGTTCTTCCCTCACCTATCACCTCTAGGCATTTCTTTAACCCGCTTATGTCTGGGCGCGCAATATCTTCTCTGGTAGATAGTTAATTTTGTCCAGTACGTTATTTGGGATTTTTTTTCAAATCCTCCGTTCAATTCCCATTTGCAGTGTGAATATTTGGCAGTCTTCATTGTTTTCCCACCGTTTGTACTTGTGGTAGTGCCAAACTTCTCATCTCTCTCTCTCCCTTTCTCTCTCTCTCTCTCTTTCTTACTCTCTCTCTGTCTGTCTGTCTCTCTCTCTCTCTCTTTCTCTCGATGTCAGCGCGCCGTGGCTGTTCGTATGAAAAGTGCACTTGCTATTCGAGTCTGATTTCTTGACAATTTTGAATCATGTGCTGCCGTGGCGCATTTGGCTTCGTCTCAGCCTTGTGAGGAAAAAGTCTTCGATTTAGTCACCAAGACCAATGGAGAGAAAATGAAGGGAAAGAGATGCAGGAGGAAGAGGAAGAGGAGCGGAGATATACAAAAGGAGGAGGAGGAGGAGGGAATGAAATTGAAGGAAAAGAGATTGAAAAAGAGAAGGAGAAGGAGCACAGGGTTGAAAGAAGATGGGATTGAGACATAATTTGTCTTTTTCCGATCGCTGTCATCATGGAGGTCTCGGATCAAACCTTGAGTGACTGCCACCCGTGACTTCCACCTGCCCTGGCAGCAATGTGGATGCACGTAGAACCAAAGGTGAAGACCTCAGCCAGAACTAGGAAGCTCATGACGAAAGATCCCCACCACCGTGGCTTTATGGCTTCCTCTGCTGGTTTCCTCTCAACCTTGAAGAGATGCCCGCCCCTTGTAGACCAATGATTTTAATCTTTTATTCCCTCTGTAGCAAACTTCCCCCCCCCCCCATTTGTCAGAAATATTAATCTTCATGGCTAATTTGATTGGGAGCCTTATAAAAGCGTGATGGTCTGTAGATTATGTGCATCATAGAATCTATAGGACTGTAATTTGTAGAAATATTAATATTTCAGTAGTATTCATTTGGAATATTGTAGTACTAATTTCCAGCTCTCCCTCCCTGAAATTTCAAATTCAAATTCCATCCTTTAGGGAGGATCCTAACACGCACGCGCACACACAGACACACACACACACACACACACACACACACACACACACACACACACACACACACATACACACACACACACACATACGCACACAAACACGCACACACATATATATATATATGACCGTGACCTTTGTGGACATACCAGCAGCTCACTTCGTACCCAAAATTCACATCAATTAATTATTTATGTTTACATTTTTCAAGAAGACATGTTTTTCGCTTTCAGTACAAGAAAATGCCTCAGTAATTTGCGAGGTAGTCGTAAAGGTTACGCAAAAGATGTCATTTTGGGGAAATTTTATCTTTTAATCTACGTGAGCCTCAATCATGACTTGAGACCCGATTATCCGGACAAGTGGTACTTACCCTGAGGGTGCCAGTTTGTTTCACAAGTGGTTCCACAAACCATAAATTAGTGGTAGTTAATGGATGCCTGATGATTATATTCACTGTTGAAGTGATCTCCAGAAGGCTAAAAAACAGCTTTACATAAGAACGGGATATGTGTGAAAACAGGCTGAGAACCCTTCATCCAGACTGTTCTCCCCTTTGGTACAGAAATGGAAATTCGCTATGATAGACTCGAACCCAGGACGGACTGAACTCTCCAACGGCTGGACTATCATAGCTGCACTTTACTCGAAGGTGATTAAGATTATTCATTTGAGTTTTACCATTTATTGCAATGTGTAAATGGTAGCAAAATAAAAACAAATGGTTAGCTATGCCAGAGCTGAATACCAGTGACGGTCCAACTTCACAGCGACCCACTGGGCACTGCCTTCAAGCGACATACGTCACTTCCTAAGCATGTTTGAATTTCGTCGGTTAAAAAGAAGAAGAAGAAGAAGAGGAAATAGTCACGTCAACATTTATTCTTGATTTCTTGTTGCCTTTTATCTTTTTATCATGCACTAAAATTTATTTATTTTTGTTGTCTCATTTTATCATAGGCTTGATTTGGTTGTTCTGTCGCCTGAATAACATTTGTTGTTCTGTCGCCTGAGTAACATTCATTTCTGTTTTTGTCCCACTTTTCCCTTCAAATACGCTTTTTTTTAAACATCTGCAGTGCCCGTCTTCAAATTGGCTTGATTGAATAAAAACTAAATACTAAAAGATGTTAAAAAAAAGTAGATACTAATAACGTTTTCTCTCATGTAAGGGGATGCCCAGAAAACTATCAATAATTGATGAAATAGTAGTGATGTTTCGAAAGTTAAAAATCGCGCACAAATTAGACTATTTCTCTATATACCAAAAGTTTTTCCATTTATATGGGGGGGTAGCCAACTCTAAGGACGCATCCACTTCCACCCATTCCACTTCCATCCACCACCCCTTCCACCTCTCATCTTAGCTCCTCATGGATGACGGGTCATCCCTGTATCTCGCCCACTGGCCTGAGTTAGTAGCAGTGCAACAAAACACAGCACATCCACAGCAAGGCTGCTTCACTTAATCGTCGACCAACCATCTCCGTCCCCTCGTGCAGAAAAAGAGAAGACGGGGAGAAATCCCTTCGGGCTTCGTCAAAATATCATTCACACACAAGCACCACCTTGTCTAGTTTAACAGAATAGACTCGGGGTTCTCAACCTATTTTCACGTATACCCCGTACTTATGCATTGCTATTCTTTAACCTCCTGGAGATGACTTCAACACTAACTTTAATCGTTTTGCATCCACTACTGCTAGTAGCTTTTGGTTGGTGCCCCACTTGTGAACCGTCGTGGCCCAATAGGGTTTCACGGACCACAGGTTGAGAACCACTGGACTAGACGGTTGAGCAAAATCCACGCCAAAGGGACACAGTGGGCCGTAGCTTGTGTCAAGTTTTCGTGCCAAAATAAAACTTGGCGAAATCCTTAGCCCTTTGTTTTATGCACATTTCAAGTGTCCGTCTCCGTGGCATATGTACTAAAAGTACTGTAATACTACATATGTATAGCGTACAGGTAGTCTGATAAAATTTTGTTTCCATCGAACTTAAATGACGCCATGTCGTCACTTTTGAAATAATATAAATTCTCATGATTTGTCCCTGACGATTCTTTTTCATTAGATTTTTTAATAGGATACAAATTAAAACATAACATGCAGTTATTCCTTCATACTGTTGCATTTGTTGCAACTATCATCATAGCTTATTTCAATTAATGAAAATCGTTATCTTATGAAACACTGTTGACGCTTCTTCAAATACTCTTCCCTCCCTCCCTCCCTCCCTCCACAATGGCTCAGATTTCCTTTCCAAGATCTCCCGAGCCTTCCTCTCCCGTGATGATCTCGACTCCTACTCGTTTCTCTTCTCCTCCTACTCCTCTTAGTCTTCGTTCTCCTGCTCAAGCTTCTTCTCCCACCGTATGCGGTACTAGCCACATAAGTATTATGCGGTTAATATTGTAGGAACTTTAGTAATAGCCGCATGAATGAAAGTCGGGCAACATTCTTTTGGTGATTGAAAACTAATCTCCACTCAAGGCAGGGAAAAATCCTTCTATTCTGCTACCCTTCTTTAATTTCTTCTAAACCTTATGGACGATGTTGCCCAAAAAATAGAAGCACTGGTTACGCAAAAAAAAAAAAAAAAAAAAAAAAAAAGTTTCATCTTCCTCCTATAATTCCTCTTTCATCGTCTCAAAGGATAGAAGGGTTGGTATACTGTCCTCTTTCCATCTCTGTCTTTCGAAGACGAAGATCCTGTCTCCATCTTGCTCATGCTTCCCCCTTGCTCTTCCCAACCACCCCGATCTCCCTCCGTCTGCCTTCCTTAATGATTGATTTATCCGTCAGTCGCCTGAAGAAACTCCCTTTGTACCTCAGCCTTTCCCCGCCACTCGATTTTCCCTCTCTTCCTCGATCGCTTGAACCAGAAATTTCTCTCATCTTTATAACATCGTCTGACGATAGTCGCGACAAAATCCTCAAAGTGTGTTACAAGTGACCTAATGATCCTGAAAGTTGAATTAAAATTTTCTTTATTAATGCAGTTGTATTCACCCTTTCCGTATGTTAGAATAATCATTTGAGGGATGGCAATAATAACAGCTTCAAGGAAACGGAAAGAGACGCAGGAGGGTGTATGCAACTTGATGCATACACACGTACATACAATATTTAGCTTTCGTCGTTTTCTGTTATCGATCGTCCGTTGTGGTCGTGACCGGACAGCACAAGGTAGCAGGCGCTCTCCTTTACCAGGATGCACAGCGAGAGGAAGAGAAGAAACCTTGGCTTTCTTTCGAAGACCTCGCCATATTTAATTCAACGAAACACTTCTGCAACAGACACCATTTACACTTTTTCCTTCCTTTCTTCCACAAGGAGTCTGTGGAACTCGTCCTACATGCATACATATACCAAAGGCTTTTTTCCCCCTTACAAGGGAGGTAGCCAAAAAAACAAAGGCACAAAAACCACTCCCACCCATTCTATTCCTATCACACTCCACTTCCCTCCACCCTCTTCCCTCCCTCTTACCTTGGCACCTCCTAGATGACGGGTCATCCCTGCACCTTGTCCACTGCCCTGGGTCAGAAGCAGTGTCGCAAGACACAGCACATCTACAGCAAGGCCGCTTCATTAAATCGGCGACTCCCCTCTCCGTCCCCTCATGCAGAAAAGGAGAAGACGGGAAGAAAATACCTTTGGGCTGCGTCAAATTTTTCTCACACATACTCCTTCACACCCCATCCCCCACACATTCAACCTCATTCATCACAACATCTTCCACACACAACCATTCTGCATTCACCCCTATCTTCTGTCCTCTCCTGTCATTCCTCAACAGGCATTCCCCTCTTCCCCAAAGCCCCTTTTACCCCATCCATCCATCTCATCCTAGGTCGCCCCCTCAACTTTCTTCTTTCAGACACTCTCCCAAACTCTGTCACTAACTTCCTCAATCCATCCTCTGATCCTGCTACAAGCGCAGTGTCGTCCGCAAACAACAGCAGACTTATCTTCCACTTTTCCCCCATTTTCTTTAACCATCTCCAACCCCTGACCCACCACCCTTGCATTTACTACTCGCACCACCCCATCCATGTAAATATTGAACAGCTAGGGCGACATAACACATCCCTGACGAAGTCTCACCTTTACCTCAAACCACTCCCTCTCTCCATTTCTAATCCTGACACACGCTCTACTACTATCGTAAAAACTCTTGACAGCTCCGAGAAGCTTTCCTCCTATCCTGTATATCTGCATAACCTCCCACAGTGCCTTCCTGTCTACCCTGTCATAAGCCTTTTCCAAATCCATAAAAGCCCAAAAAACATCCTAACCTTTTCCTATAGCATTCTCACATATCTGTCTTACCACAAAAATCTGATCTACGCAACACCTACCTCTCCTAAACCCACACTGTTCCTCACCAATTACTCCCTCTGTTCCTCTCCTAATCCTCTCAATCAAGGCCCATAAGCCTTCCCAACTACACTTAACAAGCTGATCCCTCTGAAACTACTACACTCTCACTTGTCCTCTTTTCCTTTGTAAAGTGGAACTATACAGGTACTCCTCCAGTCCCCCGGCTTTCTACCCTGTCTTAAACAAACATTGAATAACTTCATCAACCAGTCCACCATCACTGTACCTCCTTTTTCAGACATTCTGCATGACATCCATCCAGACCAGGTGCCTTACCTGCTCTCTTTATCTTAACAACTGCCTTCACTTTATCCTTCCTTATTTCTCTTCCATTTTCCTCACTCATCACGGTCATTTTCTTAGCACTTCCCATTGCAACTACCTTTCCCTCCCTATCCTCCTTTACATTTAGCAACTCCCTAAAATACTCTGCCCATCTTCCTCTTACTGCCTTCTCTTCCATTATCATCTCTCCATCTACACCTTTACCTTTTCTTCTCTACTTGATTCATCTCCTCTTCCTCTCTTAATTTCTCTCCAAGACATCTTTTTATTACTTTCAAAATTTTCTGTCATACTCTTACCCCATTTCACATCTCCTCTCCTCTTTGCCTCCTTTATCTTATGCTTTACTTCTCTTTTCTTTGTACCTCTCATATGATTCCCTCGTCCTATTTTGTAACCAATCTATGAAAGCTCGCTTCCTCTCTTCTACATCCTTCTTTGCTTCCTCATCCCACCACTCACTACCCTTCCTTCTATCACAGACAAAATGATGTGTGGTTCTGATCCGTAGGGGCGCCCAATATAGACCCTAAAATATCAACTGCATGTTACTTTGCCACAATAACATGTAAGAACTCTTCCTATGGAAAAAAAAAACTTGACAAGAGACAAGTTTACGAAGAAAGTCTGTCTTTATAAATTATTAGAGTATGTAAGTCTGTCTGTAAATTATTAGAGTATATAAGTCTGTCTTTGTAAATTATTAGAGTATGTAAATCTGTCTTTGTAAATTATTAGAGTATGTAAGTCTGTCTTTGTAAATTATTAGAGTATGTAAGTCGTTTAAAAATGTTTAGGGGTCACGAGAAAGTGACGAAAAAGCGACGGTTGGAAAATTGAATTGCTCATGATGGAATGAACAAAATGTAGGAATGAACAAATTATTTAAAACCATATTATAATATCTATCGGAATCCTGGTATCCCGGTCCTCCTGTCCTATGCATCTTTCTTCTCCATTTATCTCAGATTTTTTTTTTTTTTTTTTTTTTTTTTTTCCTTCTCTGAATATCTCGGACAGTTCAGGTGTGTCGGGTGGGGGGTAAGGGTAGGGGTGGAGGTGGTTGGTTTTTGTTGTGTTTGAATTCTTCATAACTCTACCTGCTTTGTATAGGTTGATAATGGTAATAGTTATAATAATAGTAATTATGATAATAATAACAATAATAATAATGATAATAATAACAATAACAATAGTGATGATGATAATAATAATAATATTAATAATACATAGTAATAATAATAATAATAATAATAATAATTAATAATAATAATAATAAATGTTAATAATAGTAATGATAATGATAATAATATTAGTAATATTAATGACATCAATGATAACAATAATAATAATAGCGATGACCATTTGTGAGATATCGGAAGTAATTACCTTAGTTCCATATTCGTAGACTATTTATCATAAAGTGAGCTCTCGGCTCCATCATGTTAACTATTAGTAATCACACGTTTGTTCAGTTTTATAAATCTGCTGTAAATATTGACGAAGTTTTGGACAAACTTTAAGCTTATGAACCATCAGGGCGTGGCAGTGCGTCGACACATTTTTTAAGGAAATCGGAAGCAAAATCATCATTAGATTATCTTAGAAACAGGAATTTTTTTTTTAATATTGTATAGGTAATGGATAGGAACTGATAAATGCTACATATGTATTACAAAACTAAGGAAATGAGAAAAATATACATTGTAACCTAAAATATAATACAATTAGTGAAAACAAGAAAGAAGTATTACCAAACATCTAACAGAAAAGCGCTTGCTTTGAATTGGCGGTCAATTTCAATTTACACGCCAGTGTTCATGGCAAAAAATAAATGAATAAACAAATAAATAAATGAATAAGATAAGATTAAACTTAATAAAGAAAAATTATTTGGTGTAATAGAACCAAATGAACAACAATATCTTTACTGAATATATATATTAATATATATATATATATTAATATATATATATATATATATATATATATATATATATATATACATATATATATATATATATATATATATATATATGCTGCCCTCGGATCTCATGTCATTCGAGGATATAGGAAGTGAGATTCCATTGGATAACACTGGTTTTGTTTCTCTAAATGTCTTTAGTGTTTCTAAGATTGTTTTCTCTCCTGATTTTACAAATACCGTTGAAATTTGCATAGCATCACTATTTCAAAAGATAATTGAGGTTTTATATTCAAAACAAACTGTACTTAACGACGATAGTACACTATATTCAGCATATTCACATTGTCTATAAATGGTAGCTGATATTTTTTAAACTAATGAGAAAATGTAAATATAAAAGCGTGTGATACAGTTACAAGAGGCCGCTAAAAATGCGCTGATGAAGTGTGATTTCCTACTTTGAAGTCCTTGAGCTTTACGCACCAGTGACTCCCATATTGGCAGTGTTCCGTCTTTCTTGATATATTTTCTCAATTGCAGCAATGTCATCATGCTCTTCACTCACTCCTCACAGATTTTCACGAAGAAAATCCAAACATAAATGCAAAAAGGGCACCTGTAATGTCATTCTACTTTGTAAGTTCTTATAGCTTTTCAATTTTTTTTTTTTTACTACGAGCTGCTTGTATTTTTTTTAACTCACCATTTTCTTGTTATTATATATCAATGGCGTACCCTTAATTCCTTTCAGAAGTGGCTCTCTTTTCGCATTTTGTTTTGTTGTTGATCTTTTGTCGTTCTTCGAAATATGTAGATAAACGATCATGCGAACTCGTTATAGACCGACAGGTCTGATGGTGCCATTATTTTTTATTTACCCGCTGGGCTTAGAGCGGCGCTACTTACGGCGGATGTCGAGGTGATAGCAGTTCGAGCCTTGCCCCGAGCGAGTTGGACCAAGGGCATGGTTAAGTCAAATTCCACGCTACAAAGTCCTCTGTGAGGGGCATCGTCCTAGCCCCCTGATAGGACGCTGAACCATCATTGCATGGTTTGTATGACTGAAGAAATACTAATTCAAAACTAAATGCCTTTCATTTGAAGGTTCCTCTACTCTCCTGCCTCTGACATTTACCTACGAGTTGGACTCTAGAGTAGAGACAGAGATAGATAAATAGCCAGATAGAGAGAGAGAGAGAGAGAGGCTTTCAAGACAGGTCCTTAAGATCCTGACTTTTAATCAGTATCTACATCAATTTCCTATTACTTGCAAGAACGGTATATGAATTTATTCATTTGCTTGTTCTTTCATCATTTGTATATTATATATGTTAATTAATTGTTTATATATTATTTATATATGTATTTATGTATATATGTATTGATTTATCTATTCATTTATTTGTTTATTTTTGCTTGTTTAGTTTCAATTATCTATTTTCCTATTTAGTTACTTATTGAAAGTTCTTTGTTGTACTAAAGATAGGTCAAAGATGCCGGAAGGTTCGGAACGCCACTGGCTGCAGGAAATGACAGAGTCAGAATGTTAGACTCGTTACTCTTTAATTTCCAACGCCCCGGAACTGGAGAATAAGTAAATAAATAAATAAATAAATAAATAAGTTACTAGACTCCCACCATTTAAATTTCTTTTCAGAATTCACTGCCATATTCATAATTATTTATTCCACACCTCTTCATTTATATATATATATATATATATATATATATAATATATATATATATATATATTTTTTTTCTTTATCGTTATTGTTGTATTACTATTCTTAATATTACCCATATTCATTTACTACTTTAACTTATGTATTTATTCATCCATTTGTTTATATCTATATTGTTTTACTATTATTGTTATTATTTTTTGTTCATCAATTATCAACTTATCTATTCATTTACTTATATCTATTTCATTTCACTATCATTGTCATTATTATTTTTTCTGTGACTGAATTAAGTACATTTTCTACTCTGACCGGATCGTGGGAAAACTCGTTCTGGCAGCCTTCGCTTAGAAACTGAATTTGAAAGGTGAAATTCCGGCATTGTGAGCTTTCACTACCCGGACGTTACTCCGAGCTGAATGAAATCGTCTGGCGTTAGTCTGAACACAATTCTTGAGGGTGTCAGATGCGTTCTAGTGGCTAGTGAAATGCATTTTTGTGACACCTTGATTTCTGTGTAAATTTAGGTTTAGATCTATCTATATTCCAATAACTGTTGTACACTCTAGTATCCGACTCTCGTTCTCTCTCTCTCTCTCTCTCTCTCTCTCTCTCTCTCTCTCTCTCTCTCTCTCTCTCTCTCTCTCTCTCTCTCTCTCTCTCTCTCTCTCTCTCTCTCTCTCTCTCTCTCTCTCTCTCTCTCTCTCTCTCTCTCTCTCTCTCTCTCTCTCTCTCGCACACACACACACACGCGCGCGGCGCGGTTGCTAGAGTACTGGACTGCCAGTACGGTGGTGCCGACAGTGCCTGATTTGAATCCTGCCCAGGGCCGAAAATATTTCGGCATCGCTGCGCTTCTGGTCGTTACTCCGACTCTCGTGGGCGGGGAGTTTGGTGTGTGTGTGTGTGTAAGGTCATAGCATTACCCATAGATCGGTCATACGAGCTCTGAGCTCTCCTCCGGGAGGGAGATAGCTGTCGATCACGAATCCAACACGTGATCCAAAGACCAAGGTGAATCACACACACGCACACACACACACACACACACACACACACACACACACACACACACACACACACACACACACACACACACACACACACACACATACATACACACAGAAAGAGAGAGAGAGAGAGAGAGTGTGTCCTTGGGTTCGTATTTCCAGGACTCGGTTATGCTCCAGGCAACCGGGATACAAAGAGGAAGGCTTGACTGGTGATCTGTTAGAGGCTTGTGCATGCCGCGTGGACTTTGAAGTTATCCCGTAACTTCTTAGACTCTGGTTAGGTCTGCAACTGTTAAATGCAGTTCCTGGTCGCCCCGCCGTCTATCCAAACACACAAGTGGTGATTGTTTTTTTTTTATGCAGCAAGACTCCCTAGAATAATGTTCTTGCTTTAGAATACAAAGATTCCCATCTTCTGCCTTAACCGATGCTCTTTTGTTGTACTTCATTTCCCCTTCCCTCGTTCTAAGATCGTAGGTCCTATGGTTGTATCGGGAAATCATTTTGCAAATAATTTGATTAATATAGGTCACTAGTTTTCAGCGTGTGGTCCAATGGATTTCCAGGGGGCCACAGAGTTTCACAAGAGGGCCTACGGACCGAAATCTAATGGGAGTTAGTGGATGATTAGTGATTAAATTCAGCGTTGAAGTGATCTCCTTCAGGAGGCTAAAGAACAGCAAGACATAAATAGGAGTTATATGGGTAGACAGATTGAGAACCTATCATGTAGAGTTTATCTCCAGTTTCGTGAAAAAAGCGAATAGAATAAAACACTAGGAAATATTGAGAAGAAAAAAAATCTAGTGCGTCGTTAGTAACGTGTTATGGCACCCCCCCTCCACCCCACACCCACACACCCACACTCACCCACCACCAAATATGACCAAGGAAGTGAAGACAGGTGAAAAGTTCGCTGGCAAAACTATCTCGGTGAATCCCGGCCTTGACGTCGGAGCAAAAACACGACTGCTGCTGCTGCTGCGGTGGCCGAGTAAAAAGAGGCTCGGAGGGCGAAATTCCAAGTGTGTTCCTCCCCACAGTCGTCCTCACTCCCATGATTATCAACGTTCGTGGTGATCATGCCTTACTTTTGTCGAATTTTGGGTTTCTCTTGGGGCTTCTGTGATTTCTCGGTTTGTTTCAGCCGTTTTTTAACATTCCCCCTTTTGCTAGTTTTCTTTCTTGTTCAACAGCTTGGGAGTTCCTTTCTTTGTAGCTGTTTGGTTCCCTTGGCGTTATGAGGTCTTGTTAACTTGTGCGGTTCTGGGTTGCTTCTCATATATATGAGGCTGTGATAATATTCCCTGCATCAAGATGTGTGCTCTTGATAGTGAAAGATACGCGTCAATTATTTTGACTTGAGTCCACGAAATATTTTTATATGCAGGAAATGACGTAGATTTTGTCGGTTTGTATCAATGGATTATGCGCTTGCATTCCAGTGAACTGGGGCCAGGTACGGCTCTCGACAGGGGCCAAGACGTGGTCAAGTTCGGTCCGGCTATGCTCCTCTCTGTGACTCGCTGTGGTGATCTGTTGTCGATTGGGAATGGGGGATGGAGTCCTTCCCACCCCAAACTCTTCACACAGTAATGGGAGGTTTACCTTACAGCAGCGTTTCCCAACCTGGGGTGTTGAAATCAATTATAGGAGGTGCTTGGAAGCGATGCATACATAGGCTACGCTTTCCTTTATCCTTCTAGTAATAAGATATTAGTAATTAGGGGGTGTTGGACCGCTTAGACCTGACTACAGGGGGTGGTAAGGTTGGAAATAGATGGAAAATGTTGCCATAGAGGAAGGAGTAGGAATACGTATTCTTCCCCTTTCCCTGTACAATCTCTTGATAATCTTCTTTTTCAGTAGTGCTCCAGAATATTTTTATATAAAGAAACCGCCAGAATATTGTTATTATTCTGTCTTGAACTCTATGTAAGGTTATCTGTCAGTCTGGAAGGGGTTCTTTTGGACTTTCTTCTACCTCCAACTATGTTGAATTATTCATTATTGCTGTGTTTTATTGTCCACCTAAATTTAATTCCCTTTAATGTGTTTGTTCTTAGTTTCCGGTCCCGTCTGCCATGGTGGTCGCCGTCGCCACCGCTTCGTCGTCGTCGTCGTCGTCGTCTCGTGCTTCAGTCTCATGGACAAGCTATGTTGACACGCAAGTTCTCCTCTTTCATTCTTAACATGTTTTTTGTTGCTTTTTTCGGCTCTATCCATCTGCTTTCCTTCCTTTCCTTCTCTTTACTTCTCCATCTTGTTTTGGTCACTGTTCTTTTCGTTTCTTCTCTTTATTTTTTCCTCTTCATAGGACTCTGAGCTGTATAAGGCGGACATGCTCAGCAAAATGACATTATGGAAGGGTCAGGGAGGAGAATTAACATTCCAAAGCTGAGTGATGGAGGAGGGAAATTTTTCTGGAACTTCCCTCTTGAAAGAACCGCAGCCGTATGTAGGCGGGGGGAAATATAAAGAAGAGAATTATATAGTCTTCCAGTAAAAAAAAAAAAAAAAAAAATGTTTACCATTATTTACCTCTCTATGATATTTCAGTAGTTAACCAGCTTTTGACTAACTTACATCACTTTGTCTTCACCTTAACATCCTTCTTTCCCTCCCTCCCTCCCTCTTTCCCTTTTTCCTCAATTTCCGGACTGTCCGGGTGACACCAGAGGAATCCATGGGTCTTCCAGGTCACCACAGTCCGGTCTGGTCATGCTAGGTCAGGAGCTCTCATCCGTGGTGGTGGTGGTGGGGGGGGGGCTTTTTTTTTGGGGGGGGGAGTGAAGTATCACTCGCAATCAGGACGACGGTTTTCAGACACATTTTTTTTTTCAAGTGTTTATCTTTTTTCAAACTACAAATGTAGAGATTCTACAATAATCCGCAGGACATGACCCCATTTTTAATCCCATATTAAGTCGACAGTAGGAATTAAATATTTCCCCTTTTCAGTCAGAAAGGAAACTGGTATGATGGAAAAGGTGCGCAATCCTAGGGAGTTGCGTGGCTCTGGCTGTTTCAGAGGTAGTGGTTGGCTTAAAGGGTCTGGTATGTCGACTAGGTTCAGGAAGTTAGGTCTAGTGTATACACAACAATAGTTCTGATGGATTTCTTCCGGTCTCTGGGGGTCAAAATTAAAGCAAGATACACTTCCAACAGCAGCGCCGGCTCTCCCCAAATTGTAGCTATGGAACACTTTGGTTCCTCTCGACAGCGTGGAGGTATTGGAGTTCGCTTTTCCGTGACAACAAATGTCGCTGTTCATCACCATTCGCGATCGAGGGACGAGGTGCGGCGCGGCAGTACAGTGCAGCATTTTTCGTGTTACGTGAGGGATTGGTTGCAAGAGACACCGCATAAAATAAAAATTGAAACAGCATTCTTTGGCGAACACCTTTATCTTTTCACATTTATATTGTTATTATTATTAATTACAACTATTATTATTATTATTATTTTGTTATTCTTATCATTATTAGTGACATTACTATTTTTTCATTACCATTGTTGTTACTATTATTGTTATTATCATTATCATTAATATAATTATTATTACCACTATTATTATTATTATCATTATTATTATTATTATTATTATTATTATTATTTTTATTATTGCTATTATAATAATTACTCATTATTGTTATTATTTTTATCATCATTATTATCATTATCATCGTTATTATCAAATACAGTGTTTAGGAAGAAAGTCAAGCATAAGTACACATGGGAGAGGGTGGTGGATGGAAGGGTGGTAGATAGAGCGTTGATGGACTATGTAGTGGTAAATAGGAATATAATAGGGAGAGTTAAGGATGTATATGTTCTCAGGGGAGAGAGTGGGGGAATATCAGATCATTTTGTGGTGGAAGGTAAGTTGAGAGTGGAGGATAGATGGAGAAAGCGGAAAAGGACAAAAGGCATGGAGGTGCTTAGAGTGAACTGCTTAAATGAGAAAGGAAAGGAGAAGGAGTACAAGAAGCTGAGAGAGGAGTGGGAGGGAGTGGAGGAGGAATGGGGATGGATCAAGGAGGGAGCCACAAGGTGTGCAAAGATGGTGTGTGGAACAAGGAGGACGGGAGTAAATAAAAGGAAGGGTAGTGAGTGGTGGGATGAGGAAGCAAAGAAGGATGTAGAAGAGAAGAAACGAGCTTTCACAGATTGGTTACAAAATAGGACGAGGGAATCATATGAGAGGTACAAAGAAAAGAAAAGAGAAGTAAAGCATAATATAAAGGAGGCAAAGAGGAGAGGAGATGTGAAATGGGGTAAGAGTATGACAGAAAATTTTGAAAGTAATGAAATATGTCTTGGAAAGAAATTAAGAGAGGAAGAGGAGGCGAATCAAGTAGAGAAGAAAAGGTAACAGGTGCAGATGATAATGGAAGAGAAGGCAGTAAGAGGAAGATGGGCAGAGTATTTTAGGGAGTTGCTAAATGTAAAGGAGGATAGGGAGGGAAAGGTAGTTGCAGTGGGAAGTGCTAAGAAAATGACCGTGATGAGTGAGGAAAATGGAGGAGAAATAAGGAAAGATGAGGTGAAGGCAGTTGTTAAGATGATGAGAGCAGGTAAGGCACCTGGTCTGGATGGATGTCATGCAGAATGTCTGAAAAAGGAGGTACAGTGATGGTGGACTGACTTGTGAGGTTATTTAATGTTTGTTTAAGAGAGGATAGAGTGCCGGGGGGCTGGAGGAGTGCCTGTATAGCTCCACTTTATAAGGGAAAGGGGGACAAGTGTGAGTGTAGTAGTTTAAGAGGGATTAGCTTGTTAAGTGTAGTTGGGAAGGCTTATGGGAGGGTCTTGACTGAGAGGATTAGGAGAGGAACAGAGGGAGTAATTGGTGAGGAACAGTGTGGGTTTAGGACAGGGATGCCGGACAGAATGTCAATGAACGACGGGAGGCCGGTGTGAAACGCGGTGACGTAGGGGGACAAAGTGTACAAAAGAGATCGGAAGACCGTGACCGACCACATGTCCATGGTGGGGGAAATGTTAATTTTGATGGGAGAAATGTTAATGAGCCATTGAATGTCAATGAAGGACCAAATATCAATATAGAGCAAGGTGTCAATAAAAAACAAAATTGTAATGTAAGGCATGGTATTGAAACTCAAAACGTGTCAAAAAGAAGTAATCACGAGTTTCTTAAAACCATGTACTTTAATGCTCGTAGTATTAAGAACAAATTCGAAGAAATACAGGCGTATGTCAAAAGCAAAAATTTCGATATGATACGAATAACCGAGACTTGGTTAAATGCTAAAGAGTTTGAAGCTGAATTTAATATTGCGGGATTTAAACACTTTTATCAAGATAGAAACCACAAGAAAGGTGGGGGTGTTCTGTTGTACGTTGAAAACAATGTCCATGCTTGTGTTTTAGAGAAAGTGAAACAGGATGCATTTGATAGTTTGTGGGTAGAATTAACCCAAACAAATGAACAAAAAATTAATGTAGGTGTAATATATAGGCCAAAGACATTATCATTAGCAGACGACAAACTGTTGTTTCAAGAACTGTCTAGTTTCTGCAACCGGGACTTATTGATAATGGGTGATTTCAGTTTTACTGACATTGATTGGATGACCCTTGAACATGGTTTTCTCGGTGACAATTACTTAGTTCAGCATGTAAAAAAGCCCACAAGGCATGGAAACTTACTCGATCTGTTGATCACTAGCCGCGAAAGCATGATAACCGATGTAGAAGTCGGTGAAACTGTTGCAAATAGCGATCACAACTTAGATTCAAACTACTAAAAAATTTAGAATAGATACTTATATATCTGAAATACCAGATTTCAGTAAAGCTCAGTTCATAGGACTACGTCAGGAGCTTCAGCTTACAGATCGGGAGGTAAAATTAAGCGAAAGACCTGTAGATCAGATGTGGGAAATATTTCAAAATACGCTTACTAAGATAATTCATACTTACATTCCTTTTAAGGATAGACGTCCCCCAAATCAGGCTTGCCCAAAATGGCTTGACAAAGAAACTGAAAAATGTATTGCTAAAAAGAGACAGGCCTACAAAAAATATAAGTGCTCGGGTGCATCTAATGACTATCAAAGTTATGTATTAATACAGAGAGATTTAAAAAAGACAATAAAAAACGAAAACGACAATACGAAATGAATATCGCTGATAAATTCAAAGAGGATCCCAAAGAATTTTATAGTTACATTAGAGATAAAAAAGTTGTTAGGAATCACATTGGTCCACTCTTATCTGCGAACTTGAATATTCAAATGAAGGAATGTGTGATATTTTAAACACTTATTCTAGCTCAGTATTCGTAAACGAAACACCTCAAAGTGAACTCCAAACTTAAACCTGTGAAAAGTCTAGGGTAAACTTACTACGGTAAATATAACAAAAGAAAAAATTAAAAAGTGTATAGAGAAACTCAAAGTTAATAAAACACTAGGGCCTGACGGTTGGTATCCAAGAATCTTAAAGGACTGAAAAATGAGATTGTTGTTCCATTAGAAATTATTTTCAAGAAATCCATCATATCCGGAGATGCCCCAAGAGAATGGAAGCTAGCTAACGTTACTCCCATATTCAAAAAAGGTGACAAAAAGAAACCAGATAACTACAGGCCTATAAGTTTGACTTCAATCGTAGGAAAAATGATGGAAACTATCATCAGAGATGCTATCGAACATCATTTAGAAAGTAACTGTTTGATAAATGATAGCCAACATGATTTCAGACGGAAACGTTCTTGCGTGACTAACTTACTCGAATTCTACAACACAGTTATCTCGAATTATGACAAAAGAAACGATATAGATTTAATATATCTAGACTTTGCAAAAGCTTTTGATACCGTCCCTCACGAAAGACTACTTACTAAATTAGCTTCACACGGAATAAGTGTTAGCCTATTAAGTTGGACTAGTAATTGGTTGAATGATCGAAAACAGAGAGTTGTTTTAAATGGAAAAACTTCTGGATGGAAAAATGTTACAAGTTGAGTTCCTCAGGTTTCCGTTCTTGGGCCACTTCTATTCATAGTAAATATAAATGATATAGACCATGGACTAAAATCTACTGTCTCCAAATTTGCTGATGATATAAAACTGTACGGAATGGCAAATGATGACTTAAACCAATGCGATATTTAAGAAGATTTAGATAAATTACAGCAATGATTTGAAAAGTGGCTTATGAAATTTAACACAAGGTGATAGCATCGAGCCACCCAAGCCTGGGTGACTCGATGCTATCGCCTTTGTTTCAGAATAAACAGTCGCAACGGCTAAGGTTCGAGTCCTTGCGGTGGAGCATATATATATATATATATATATATATATATATATATATATATATATATATATATATATATATATATATATATATATATGTGGTGAAGGTGGGTGAGGAAGACATAAATCAGAATCTGATTTATGTCTTCCTCACCCACCTTCACCAACCTGTCACAATGCCTCAATATATATACATATATACATATATATATATATATAATATATATATATACATATATATATATATATATATATTTACATATATGTATATATATATATATATAGATGATGATGATGATAATGATAGTCCGTCGATTACGACGATGACAGCTTCTCAGGTTTTCTGGCGGGGAGGTTCGTCAACGCCTGTTATGGGTTCGGAGGTGGCTTATGAGGCCAATTCTCGAACGGCAGACGCGGGGGCAGTGGGGCAGGGGAAATGTTGATTGCTTGGAGGCTGTGATGACGTGGCCTTGCGCCTCGCTCTTGCCTTCCTGGCGTTTTCCCTGCGTTGGTCCTCAAAAACGGTCTGGGCCTGCAGACCATGACTCTTGCCAGAATTTTCCCCGCAATGGGGAGAAGAGAGATACCTCTATAATTTCCACAGTCTGTCTTACTGCCCTTGTTCTTGAAGAGAGAGATGACGGTGGCATTTCTGAGTTCTTTGGGTATCTCTTCATCTTCCCAGATGTTGGTAAGGAGGGAGAAGAAGGATTTCAGGGCAACGGGTCCAACTGACTTAAAGATTTCAGCTGGGATCCCATCCATGCCAGGGGCCTTGCCTGAATTGGTCTGGCTAATGGCCTTCATAACTTCTTCCATCGTTGGTGGAAGGTCGAGGCAGTGGACTGTGGGTTTCTGGGTGATGAGGTCGAGGGCATGAGATTCTACTGTTGATGGCCGATTAAGAAGAGTGCAGAAATGCTCCCTCCATCGCGCGTTGATGCTTCTCTTCTCTTTCAGTAGGGTGGAGCCGTCTGCTGTGAAGAAAGGAGCGGTACACGGCTTCATGGGTCCATAGACCTCCTTTATGGCATTGTAGAACATTTTGGAGTTCTGGGTGTCAGCGTATCTTTGGACCTCCTCTGCCTTGTCCTCCCACCACTTGTCCTGCATCTTTCGGAGCGTTGTCTGGGCCTGTCTCTGGAGGTGCTTAAAGCGATCACGCTTGGAGGTGGAGGAAGGGTCGTTCTGCCATTCAATAAAGGCCTTCTGTTTGTTGTCGAGGAGTGACTTTATGGTCTCGTCATTCTCATCAAACCAGTCTTGATGGATTCTCTTCCTGGGACCAATGGTGGCCCTGGCTGAGTCCGTCACCAGAGACTTGAACTGCTCCCATTGTTGTGTCGGACAGCCAGTCAAGGGTCCGTGAGCAATTAGTCGGTCGTCCAGGTCATCCGCAAATTCATCACGTCGCTGGGGGTTCTTTAGTCGAGCGACGTCGTATGCTGGCTCGATGGTTTTCGGCATTTTACGGTGTGGTGGGATGATGTGCAGTGATAGGATGCATCTGACTAGACGATGGTCTGTCCAGCATTCTGCACCGCGCATTGCTCTTGTGATCTTCACATCGCGGATGTCTCTCTGGCGGCAGATGACGAAGTCAATCAAATGCCACTGCCTAGATCTGGGATGTAACCAGGTCGTCTTATACTTGTCTGCCTGTCTAAACATGGTGTTCGTAATAGAGAGTTGGTTTTCAGCGCACATGCTCAGGAGCATTAGGCCGTTGGAGTTTAACCTTCCTATGCCATGTAGTCCCAGCACACCATTCCAGTTGTTGTAATCTGCTCCAACTCTGGCGTTGAAGTCGCCCAGCAGAAAGAGTTTGTCGCTGGGGGGAACATCTTTCACTAAGGTGTTGAGCTCTTCATAGAAGGCTTCTTTCGCTTCGTCGCTACTTGTAAGGGTGGGGGCGTAAGCACTGATGATCGTGGCATGTCGGGAACGATCAAGAGGGAAGCGAATCTTCATCAGCCGTTCGTTAATAGATGTTGGAAGGTCGGGTAACTGTTTGAGGAGTGAGGTTTTGATGGCAAGTCCTACTCCATGTATTCTGTCTTCGTCTTTGCTCTTGCCTTTCCAAAAGAAAGTGTAACCACCTTTCCGTTCTGCAACTGATCCCTCCTCAGGAAGTCTGGTTTCACTGAGGGCCGCCATGTCGATGCGGTAGCGGGCCAGTTCTCTTGCGACGAGGGCTGTTCTCCTCTCAGGCCTTGAGGAGTTTTCTCTATCCATGAGGGTGCGCACGTTCCATGTGCCAAGTATTAGGTTCTTTCTTCTTTGTTTTCGACCGCTTAAAGGGCAAACTGCCAGTCGCGGTATACTGGCCAGTTTATAAGGACAAGTTTTGGTTGGGACACCTTTTCTAGTCCCTTCCCTCGTATGAGGGTGAGCAGTACTACCCTAAAAAGGCTGCTCAGTCGCCTGGGGGAACACCGAACTCCACTGTTGTCCCGGGGTCAGAAGAAGAGCGACTATTGTCGCCAGGCCGCCTACGTGCAGGGTTCTGACTACAACTTCCAGTGGTCGCCTCCACCTGTTGCTTCGCCCGTTCCCCATCGCCGCAGGGCTTTTGATGAAAGGATTGAGGGGAGGGAAGGGGGGGAGAGGGTGCCACCTGAGAGGAAACACCTGTGTGGGAATGGTTTTAAGTGGGAAAGTCGTTGCACGGGGGCAATCCCACTCTCTCGGCCTCGGGAACCAGGGTCCGGTGGTACGGAGGCCGTCACAACCAGGGGCTCCTTTAGCTGCAGTGGATGATCACGACGCCTTCTGTGCCTTGCCGTGCTCTCAACGTTCCACGACGCCTGCAGTCGCCGCCTTAATGACCGTTGGGACAACAAATTGACCTCTTCCGCTCATTCTGCCGACGACAGTCTTCACATGCTAGGGTAGGCATACCCTTAATAACTCACCGGAGAGTTTCAAACCCAACCGGCTACCCTCACCTTGTTTAGCCCGTCTGCCAAAACGGTTACCAGGGTGTGGCCGCTGCGCATGCTACAGCTTCTAGGAGCCAAAAGTGAGAGCTGGGTGTCAGGTGGACCAAGGTAGTCGGAGCAATCCCAAAGGGACATGGCAGCCCCTTCTACAGAGGTACTATCCCTACCTAAAACACCCCAATATATATATATGTATATATATATATATATATATATATATATATATATATATATATATATATATATATGTATACATGCATATATATATTTATATATGTATATATATATATGTTTATATATGTATATATAATATATATGTGTATATATATATGTATATATATATATATGTATATATATGTATATGTATATATATGATTATATATATATGTATATATATGTATATACATATGTATATATATATGTATATATATATATATAAATATATGTATATACATGTATATATATATATATATGTATATATATATATGTATATATATATATATATGTATATATATGTATATATATATGTATATGTATGTATATATGTATATATATGTATGTGTATGTATATATGTATATATATGTATATAAAGAAGACTATATACACTTCTACTCAGGACATGATGATAGAACTAAAACAGGTATTATAATAGGTTTCTTCCTCAGAGCATTTCGTATATGCAGTAAAGAATTTCTAGATCCTGAATTACAACATATTACTGAGACTTTCATCAAACTCAAATATCCAAAAGGTCTCTTATGTAGGTTGAAAAAGAAAGCCAAAGAAATAATTAACAAAAGTAAAGATAAAAATAAAAATAAGAATAATAATAAATGTAATAATGAAAGCAGATATATCACAGTACCAAATTCTAATGTCAATTCATACCTAGACACTTTTCTCCTAAAAGCGGGCATCAAAATAGCCAGGACGTCAGGTAGCAAAGTAGGACATTTGGTAACACGTAGCGACAATAATCCCACTAACGAAAACAGCGTTGTTTATCAAATCCCGTGTAAAAGCTGTCCCTCTTCATATTTTGGTGAATCTGGTCGCGGACTTAATAAAAGGATAAATGAACATAAAAATGCCGTAAAAGCCCATAGGACATCTAACTCCATAGTAATGCATGTGGATAAACATGGTCACCTTCCAGACTGGAACAACACAACCGTATTAAATAAAGGATCATCCAAGAAACTAAGGAAGACAATTGAGGCAGCATATATCAACACTAATAACAACATTAACCATAGAGAAGGCTTTATATGTTTAGCAAAATCCACAAGCTTATTAATAATAAAAGAATACGCAAATAAAATAACAAGCTCTCCGAAGCGTCCCATAAGATGACCCGTCCGTGTATAAAATATCCTGTTACGTTTGAGTTGTTAGCTTTGTGATCAAGACCCTGCGAGTCAAAACGTTAAGGCGTGAAATTCTCCCATTACTCCTCGTCTACTTCTTTCACCTTCAATCTTATTTGTCATAATATAGTCAACATATATATATATATATATATATGTATATATATATGTATATATATATGTATATATATATGTATATATATATGTATATATATATATATATATGTGTGTGTGTGTGTGTGCGTGTGTGTGTGTGTGTGACACGAGAACGTTGACTGTTCGGTCAGTCATGTCCACGTGTTACTGCTGCCAAGCCTCACCACGCCTCATGAAATCTGCTCCAGTTTTCACATTACATCCGACGTATCGCAGACAAGATGATTAAATTTTTGGGTGACATGAAGAATTGTCACCCCAGAACGCCTTTATGAAGAATCGTCTTCCCATGAGGTCCCACTTGAAGAATTGTCACCCCAGTACGCCAAATATCAACAGTGGAATAAAGGTCAGGTTGGGTTACAATTAGACTTTGATTGTCACAGTAGCACTTCAAACATAGTCCTACACGGATATATGCATGATATTCGGATCATTGGGGTGAATTTTTTTCAGGTGGGATCTCGTGGGGTGACGATTCCATGTGACCCTATTCTTTTGTTGCCGTATTCATGTACAGTAATAGATTTGGTTCCTATCCGAGAGTTGACACCTTGACGTGGTGGATAAGCTTGAGATTTATAATGACTACAAAAGCTACGTCGATAGAGAGGAAATTCTGCAGGGTCACCCATATCGAACAGGTTTTGTAAGAAAGATCAGACAAAGAGCAGCTCACACACACACACAGTCGCAGGACCCATTGCTGACTGGCATAATTGCATAATTCTCATATTTTATGTTTATATTTTTATCTTTATTATCATTATATCCAGTCTATTTTTTTTTTTTTTTTTTTTTTTTTTTTTTTTTTTTTTTTGGTAGGCTGTTAAAGTCATGGCGGTTATTCTTTTGTAGTCTAGCTAGTATATTTCCGAGGCTGCCCGCAGCGTTACAACCAGGAAATTAAAATTGAGGTGGTACGTGCTCGCCGCTTCC
>NC_134797.1:17762540-17765040 GCF_046742065.1 Oratosquilla oratoria | reverse complement strand
GGTGGAGGAGGAAGCGGAGGGAAGGGTGGAGGAGGAGAACAGAACAGAACAGGGCTACGGCTAGCAGCAGACAAAGTCATGCCACTGTCGCAAGGCTGGGCGAGTTGCTGCTGCTGCTGATTGCCTCCGCAACAGCTACCCCTCCCACTCCCCCTACCCCTCCCCCTCCTACTTCCACACACCCTCCATATCTCTCCGCCTCTCTCTTCTCTCTCTCTCTATCTATCTATCTATCTATCTATCTATTTATTTATCTGTCTATCTCTCCTTTCCCTCTCTCTCTCCTTCCCCCTCTTTCTCTCTCTTCTTTCCCGTTCTCTCTCCTTTCTCTCTCTCTCTCTCTCTCTCTCTCTCTCTCTCTCTCTTTCTCTCTCTCTCTCCCTCCCCCCTCCCCCCCTCTCTCTCTCTCTCTCTCTTTTCTCTCTCTTTCTCTCCCCTTCCATCCGACCTACTCTTCCTCTTTTCGTCTCCTTCTTCCTGTACCCACGACATGCACACCCGCCTTCTTTCCTGCATAACTCCCTCTTGTTAATAGCTCGTCATCTTTCCTGTCTTATTTTCAACTCATTCGCTCACTCCTTTCTACTTTCTGTATTCTTATCTGTATTCTTTCTCTG
Organism: Oratosquilla oratoria; assembly: GCF_046742065.1. Classification (NCBI taxonomy): domain Eukaryota; kingdom Metazoa; phylum Arthropoda; class Malacostraca; order Stomatopoda; family Squillidae; genus Oratosquilla; species Oratosquilla oratoria. The sequence goes on along the minus strand of NC_134797.1, from coordinate 17,764,423 downwards.
CACTTCCTCGTGTGTCTCCCAGACAGCCTCCACCTACCTACCAACCTACCTACCTACCAACCTACCTACCTACCTACCTACCTACCTACCGACCTACTCACTCCTTGTCCTCTGCCCACCCACCTAACTTGCTTGCACGTCTGTCTGCTTGCAACCTTGGCAACCTTAACTCGGCCACCTGCCTTCCCCTCTTGCACATCTTCCTGCCTGCTTGCCTGCCTGCATGTTTGCCTTGCCTGCCTGCCTGCCCTCCTACCTTTCCGTCTGTGAATTTCCCTTTCCATGAGGTTTCTTACCATTCTTGCCTGCCTATCTGCCTTATCTGCCCACCTGTCTATTTACCAGCCTGCCTGATTGCCTGTCTACCTACTTCGCCATCTTGCCCATCTTCCTGTATGTCTATCTGCCAGCTTGCCGGCCTGCGTACATCGCCTTCTTGCCTACCTGTGTCCCTACCTACCAGCCTGCCGACCTGACCACCCGTCCGTCATCGGTCGTCGTATCTGCAACAGGTTATGATATTGGATCCACCACCACCACACCACCACCACCACCACCGTCCCCTCCTGGCGGGGATCTACCTCTTGGACAACGCTCGAAATCCTCCTGCCTGTAGGACGACCAATACCTGATTGCGGCCTGCTCAGCGTCCCTAGCAGCTCGTAGACCCAACTAGCAAGGGCGGGAGAGTCTACGGAAGGAGCACACACTGGGAAGAGCTGGTATGGTATAGATAGACTAACGAAGGGGGCCATGAGAGACTAAGGAAGGAGGCCGAGCGTTTGTGTGTTGGTTCGATAGCCGTGACGCAGCTGCTCCACCTCCTCCACCTCCTCCTCCTCCTCCTCCTCCTGATGGTGGTGGTGGCAACGATGTTGGAACAGGGGCGAAGGGAGGGAAGTGTGATGGCGGCCTTGATGTGTTAAGTAACTTTAAGTGGATGGTATAGAGGGTGGTAGCAAAGGGATGGATGGTGGCGGCTTATAGTGACATTCCTCTTAACATTTGGTGGTGGTTTTAGTTGTGGTGATACTAAGTGGGGTCGAATGGTGCGCTGGTGGTGTCAATTGGACCGTGCCTGGGTGGGAGGAGGAGGAGGAGGAGGAGGATCTGGGCAGGTGGTGATGGACACCCTGTTGACGGTGTTAGCGCAAACGGCATTCAACACACATGCACACACGCACACACACACACACACACACACACACACACACACACACACACACACACACACACACACACAATCTGTGTTTATTTCACAATTGATGTGCATCATTTATAATTTCATGACTCTTGCCCCCTCTCGAGCGTCGCTGTGGGCCCGCGGGATCCGACGCCATTTTCTCAGGACTTCGAGTGACTGCCACTTGCCTGTGCTGTCTCAGGACGCAGGTCAACGCATCCCGGTTCACCGGTCTTGCATCCGCTTAGTTGTGGGTTCGAATCCCGCACTCCTGTCCAATTCCCAAAAGTGACTGTTTGTTACTTGTCCCAGCAGTCCGTATAGCTTATATGTCAAAGGTGATGGCTTCGATCGCAGCTATGGGCCTCCTGGCGTATGCTTCTTACCTTCTTATTATCCTATTATATTTGTTTTATCTTATTCAGATGGATACAGATCCTGTTACGTCTTAGTTTTATATTTCCTGCTTTAATAATGGGATTTTTGGGTCTCTATAGGAAGAAAAATCGAGGAAGGAATGTCGACCAACCTCTCGAACAGCCACTCGCGTGATCCTGCTAAAATGCATATATCATAAAAACATCTTATTTCTCTTGTTGTTCTCCTCTGAACGGGTTTGGTTTTCATATGAATGATAAGGTTTAAGATCCTTTCTCTGCAGACAGAACACCGTTTTACCAATTGGGAGGAAGATAAGGGA
>NC_134797.1:17737540-17755040 GCF_046742065.1 Oratosquilla oratoria | reverse complement strand
TCCTTTTCCTTCTCCTTCTCCTCCTCCTCTTCCTCCTTCTCCTCCTCCTCCTCCTCCTCCTGTCTTCTTCCTGGAATCACCGAAGTGGCTGCGAATCTGGCATTACTTCTTGTAACCTTGACGGTCACCTCCTCCTCCTCCTCCTTCTTTTCCTCCTACCCCTCCTCCAATTCTCCTCCTCCTCTTTTGGTCTCCCTCCTCCATTTCTCTTCCTCCCACTCTTCCTCCTCACTTCAACTCCCCAGCATCCTCCTCCCTTCCCACTTTGCCTCATTACCTCCTTCCCCCTTCGACTCATCCCACCTCACCTTATAATCCAATCCCGTCTTGTCCGTCCCATTTTCAACCCTCATCTTCCTCTGTGCCCTCCATTTCCCCTTCCCTCACTCCCTTCGAGCCCCATCCCATCCATTCGTCCCATTTCAAACACCATACAGATCCTGTTCTCCATCTAGGAGAGCGACAGCACCCAAAGAGTTTTTGATATTGCTGTTGTCAGCAACCGAAGAATTCTCTTGTTCACACTCGCCTTCCATGTGTATTGATGTCACTCACGAGGCCTTGTATAACGTTAAACTAGATCTACAAGATGTATCAAGTTCTATACCCTAGTTTCTCGTTATATGCGTTTTCCTAGTGTGCGAATTCACACATATGCGATGACCCTGTCTCTACCAATGACCCATTTTATGCGTAATTTTTTTATGCGAGTTCTGTGTGGCTATTATTGTGTATACTACCATAAAATGTAGTGGTATAAATATGTGAATTAAATACAGTATTTACTTTATTCGAATTCACGCTATGTAGTGCGCCTCGACGTGGGAACTTCCAGATATTCCTTTAATCGAGCTATTAGATGTTATCACAAGTCACCGTGATACAACTACGACAGCCGAGGATTTCAACTATATTTGAAATTAATGTCATGATTTTCAAATAGGTGAAGGCATCCCCATAGTTTAGCCTTCATGCTTTCCCATTCGCTACCATCTCAGCCAATCAGGTGGTCGATCCTTCAATGATATCATCACGCCCCAGACTAGACTTGATCTTGACGAGTCGCAGGATCATATATTTCGTGTCTGAGATCGACCTAACTTCAAGTCTGAGACTGATCTCACAATTATGCTTTGCCAGTGGTACACATCCAACACGAGGTCCTTCACTAAGCTGAGTAGAATCACCTGGCATTAGCCAGAAGTTCATCTGCGAATATGCCATCGTACCGTAAGGGCCAGGTAACCCATCTTTGGACTACGGACTACCTGAGACAGATCACCCACTCACGCGGGATCAGTTTTTGTGGTAGGGGAAGAAAAGTCTGTAGGAAAATTAAATGATAGTAGAGTACAAACGGGGGGTTTGTTGCCACTGACCACTTTAAGAGGATATTTGACTGTATCGTGGCTCAGGAAGCATGTGACAGGAGAGTTCAGGACGATGACCCCCGACCTCGAGCTGTTGTCCTGACGTTGCCGGGTCCGAGGATCCACACCCGGGCCCGCTTCACCTTTGGTCCGTCCACTTACCTCGTTTGTCGCGCACAGGGCACCCGCAGTAATGGTTATAAACTGGACAAATTTAGATGTAAGAAGGAAATAGGCAAGAATTAGTTTACTAATAGGGTGGTTGACAAATGGAATAAACTTAGTAACCATGTAGTAAGCGCTGAAACTATCAGTTGTTTTAAGAAACGATCAGACAAATTTATGGATGGGGATGACAGGTGGTGATGGATACGGAGCTGCCTAGTGTAGGCCTTATGGTCTCTTGCAGTCTCCTTCATTCTTATGTTCAACTTCTTCCTTTTCCTTCAGGTTTTATAAGTCGATTCGTCTGCCAATCTCCCACGTCCACGACCCTCCCCTACCTCACTCCTCTTCAGCCATCCATGGTCACTCTCAGTTGTTCTGTTGACTAAGTCTCAATTCCGGCCTTCTAGCCATCCACCAGGTAATCTAACGTACTTCAGTTCGTCAGTAATCCCCTTTGTTTACGCATTGATTCTAACTCCAGTTCACCTTCTGCTTAGCGGACCACCTCTCATTCCAACGCCCATACCCCCTCCTCTTGTCCTGCGACTCAAATGTTGTTGTCGACCACCCTTCAGTGTCATATACTGTATATATATATATATATATATATATATATATATATATATATGTATATATATGTATATATATATATATATATATATATATATATATATATATACACACAAAGTAGACCACTTGGAAAAAAGAAACCAACGAAGCAGAGCGCTTTCGTATATTACATCTTCAGTGCACTGGATGCAATATATGAAAGCGCTCCGCTTCGTTAGTTTCTTTTTCCAAGTGCTCTACTTTGCATAAGTAAACACACGTACCCGTGTTCTTATTAGTATATATATATATATATATATATATATATACACGTATATACACACATATATGTATATATATGTATATATATACATATATATACATATATATGTATATATATACATATATATATACATATATATATATGTATATATATATATATATATATATATATATATATATATATATATATATATATATATATATATATAGTGACAGAGGAAGATGAGCGCCCACTCGGGCTCATGCAAAAGACCCTCCAACCCGGATATGTTGTGTTCATATCTACTGCAGTGACGTCATCAACGCTCCGGTCCATTTTCCTTACACACATCCTGTCAACTTCACACCTCATCGTCTTCTACCCGTATGTCTCTCTCTACCCCACTTCCCCGTTTGCCTCCCTCCCTCCTCCTCCATTGCCACCACCCAAGCATCCTGAATGACCACGCCTCCTCTCACAAAAGAGGTCTCGCTCTTTATTCAGTCTCTGCTGGCTGCGCTCTCTCTCTCTCTCTCTCTCTCTCTCTCTCTCTCTCTCTCTCTCTCTCTCTCTCCAATTTCTGCCCTTATTCTTTAGTCCCTGAGTCACTCCATAGGCGTCTCTCTCTCTCTCCTCCTCCTCCTCCTCCTCCTACCCACCTCCTCTTCTTTCTCTCTCTCTCCTCCTCCTCCTCCTCCTCCTCCTCCCCACCTCCTCTTCTTTCTCTCTCTCTCTCTCTCTCTCTTTGTCTCTCTTCATCTCTCTCTTTCTCTTTCTTTTTCCTTCTCTTCCTCTCTCTCTCTCTCTCTCTCTCTCTCTCTCTCTCTCTCTCTCTCTCTCTCTCCACCTCCTCCTCCTCCTCCACCTCCTCTTCTTTCTTTCTCTCTCTCTCCCTCTCTCCTCCTCCTCCTCCTCCTCCTCCTCCTCCTCCTCCACCTCCTCTTTCTTTCTCTCTCTCTCTCTCTTCCTTTGTCTCTCTTTCTCTTTCTTTTTCCTTCTCTCTCTCTCTCTCTCTCTCTCTCTCTCTCTCTCTCTCTCTCTCTCTCTCTCTCTCCCTCTCTCCACAGCTCCTCATTCCTTCACTCTCCTACGATCTTTTCCTTCCCATTGGCTCTGATTCCTCCTCCTCCTCCTCCTCCTCCAGGCAAAAGCTGTCACTTCAAGCCAGGATGCCCTCGAGACTATTCTGAGGAACCCAGAAAAAAAAAAAATTATTGGAAAAAGAAAATTCACAGGAAAAAAAAATCATAACCTAACTTTACCTAACCAACCGAACCTAACCTAAGCTAACCCATTCTAACCTTATCTAGTCTAACCTAACTAATTTTTCTGAACCAAAATCATGACCTTTTTTTTTTTTTTTTTTTTTGTGCTTGCGATTCAGACCATGGATCATCCCCTCCCCAGCTGAATGAGATCACCCGCCATTAGCCAAAATAGAATCTTTAAAGAGCGTCTTTTTGTCGAAGTCTGAACCCCTTTCATTAACGTGACGCCATTTAATTCAGTGGAATAGGCTGGCGTTTGGTAGACCAATATTACCAGGTTCTTACCAATCATGTCGAAGGGACTTTCTCCGCAAGTGAGAGGTGAGGAACGGAAGTCCCGGCAGCAGGGGAGGAAGGATGGGAAGTCTGGGACAGGGAAGAAGAGAGGGAGGAAGAAAACACAAGAACGGAGGAGACTGCATGAGACCATAAGGCCTACACTAAGAAGTTCAAGTCCCTTACCACCTCTCATCCCTATCCGTAAAATTATCTAATCGTCTTTTAAAACAACCAATTGTTTCAGTGTCCACTACATTGTTAGTAAAGTGGGAGGTGGGAGAGAGGAAAGGTGAGTTTTGACAGGAGGAAGGATGAAATGGCGATCACTGCCTCGAGTTTTATTGTCTGGGAACTTGTAGACTCACGGTAGCCAGCACCAACCTTTGAGTTTTACATATATCTCGCCGGGAGGAAGCGATGGACTGTTGTCTGTGCTGTATTATTGTGGTCATGTTCTAATGTCACCAGCTGGTAGGAAGAGGTGAATAGTCACTGGTTGCCAGTTCTCTTTATGTGAAATGATAATAATAATAATGATAATGATGATAGTGATAATAATGATAATGATAATAATAGTAATAATGATAATAATAATAATAATGATGATAATAATAAATAATAATAAAAATGATAATAATAGTAACAATAATGATGACAATAATGATAATGATGTTAACAACAATAATGATAATAATAACAGTAATGATAATAACAGTAATAATAATAACAATGATAATAATGATAATAATAATAATAATGATAATGTGGATAGGAGGTGAAGGGAACACGGGCTGAGGGAAATACTTTTATTCCTGACTAGTTTCGCCTGACAATAATAATAATAATAATAATAATGATGATGATGATAAGAAGAAGGAGAAGAAGAGGGAGAGCAACAAGAGAAAGAAGAAGAAGAAGAAGAATAAGAAGAAGAAAAGAAAAGAAATGAAGGAAGGAAAGATACTGCAGAAGCTGATTGAGGGGAATCTTGGGCTGAGTGTGCACCTCCAGATAGAGGGAAGGATATTGAGGGGGTTTGAAGACGAACAGGGGGGAGATGATTCTCTCTGACGTCTGTCTAGCAATAAAGCCACGTGCAGGCTTCTATCGTCGGTTCCTGTAAAGGCTGCATATGTTTTATGTAGTCAGTACATCTGGGACTTTAGTGGCCATCACTGAGAACCAAAATTACGCAGCATTCTTTTATAATTGAAGAATAATAAAAAAAGAAAATGATAATGATAAAATGAAAATATAGATAAACAAATAAAGATGTAAATAATAGATAAATAAAAAAATTAATAGATAGATAAATAAAAACATGATCACTAAAGTTTTGCCGTCCTTAAATCTCTCCTTTATCAACTCTTAGCGCGATAGTGTCTTCAAGGGTAGAAACACCAATTATTGCCAACAAAATACTTTTATGGTTGGTAAAGAACGAGAAGAGAGAGGAGAGGCTGAGGAAGGGAAGAGACGAGACAAGATGTTTAAGGAGAGAGAGAGAGAGAGAGGGAAAGGTGACGGAGGGAAGGGACAGGGAGATCCGTGAAGGAGTTCCTGGAAAGGACAGAAAAGATGGATCAAGCCGAAGAAGTCCAGAAGACAAAAATAGTTTTGCTTCACAGATTACTCATCACAATCACTTCTGTTTTTGGGGGTAGGGGGGTGGCAATATCACGCATAGAGGTGGAATCATAAGATGTAGTGAAGGAAATATGGGAGAACAGTAGAAAGGAGGGGTAGTTGAAGTTACGAGTAGTCTTATTTGAATGGAGTTTGATCTCCAACCATAAAATTATGCTGCATGACTGTGATCAACAGGAGTGTTACCCTTACGAAGAGAGAGTAAAAAGAATGCTTGGAGAAGACTCTAGACTATTAGAACAAGATGAGATTAGGAAGACAGGATTTTGTTTATTATTATTATTTTTATATATTTTATTCATTCTTATTTCCATTATCATTATTACCATGGTCTATTTATTGATCTATTATCTAGTTGTTTTTTGTTATCATTATTATTATCTTGATTATTTATGAATTTGTTTATTTATTTATTATTGTTGTTATATTTTTTTGCGACTACATCGTCGCAATTTTTTATGTGGAAGGTGTACTAACGGGGCAATTACTCATCATATATGGACTTTGTCCTGTTAAAGATCTGCCAACCCCACTTAAAATTAAGGTGAGTGTGGGGAAGGGTTTTGGAGAGCGACAGAGTCAGCTAGTCGAAGGACTCGAACCCGCCAACTCCATAATGCTAGCCGACCACTTTGACCACTGGAAAGAGTGAGGGAGGGAGGGAGAGATGAAGCGTAGAAACAAGAGAGCGGTAGAGAGAGAGAGAGAGGGAGAGAGAAGGAAAAAGAGAGAGATACAGAGAGAGTGGGGTGGTTGTCCCCACATCCTGCTATCAAAAATGGCTGGTTCACTTGCACATGTCTTAGCGGCTTCTCCTTTAAAGGACGACTCCTGCACAAAGAAACGTATAAAATGTTTTGCTATGGTTTTTATTTAATTTTATTTAATTTTATTCTATTTATTTATTTATTTATTTTATTCTATTTTTTTTTGTTTTTTTTTAATTCATTTATTTATTTATTTATTTTTTTGTACAGACCAAATCGCAAATGTTCACTTTTGGTCGAGGAGCCCCGGATGGCTCAGGAACAACGCACTCGCATATCATAAGCGAATAACCTCGGTGAGAACAGATATCGGTGCTGGCAAAAAGGCTTTATACGTAATCAGTACGTATGTTTGCATCCTGTCAGGACGACACATTCATATTCACACAGGTCCAGTTCAGCACGTTCCCATCACCTGGGACCTCAATCAGACAACACACACACAGAGCCATACAGCACAAACCTGCTATACACACTGTCTACCCTTACACGAAAGCCTTTTGTGTAACACTCAGCACACTCTTCGGAGACAGTGGTGTTCGTGGGCACCAGTCGGCCCGGAAGACTTGGCTCTGTGAAACAAGATTTAGCGACAACGAAAGAGTGGGTGGTGAGGAGGCAAGAAGGACACATGTTCAGAAGTGTAGAGGAGAGATGAGTTGAAGGAGGGGGGGGGGAAGGTCAGTTGCGGAAAGGAAAGCCGCATGATTACCTTGAGTAACAAGACAGGAATAGATGAAGGGGGAGGAGGAGGAGGAGGAGGATTAAGTACAAGACTCGGAAAAGAGCAATGAAAAAGTGTTGGGACGGGAGGGATGCTAGCACCTGACTAAAATCCAACACCAAAGGGGTTATCACACTGAGCTAATTTCCCTCCAACCTCCGATTAATCGGCGGTACCACTCACCTCCAGAGAACTTCTTACGCCGTAAAATAACTATGGCAAACTATTTTATTTTCTCAACAACAATACATAGAACGTCATTTGATATTATGCTGGAGGAAAAATATTTTCCTTCAGCATATCAGATTACTTCCCGGAAGCTCCGGGCTGCAAATTTGCTCCAACAGTCGAAGGAAAAATAGCCCAGTGTGATAATGTTTTCAGACAAAGTGAGGACCAAATAATTCCGACTGTCGTCCCCGGACTCGAACCGGGCTCGTGAAATCTCACTGCCATCATACACACAAAGTGAGGAGTTTATCGCGGGGGTGGGTGAGAGATAGTTATAGTTGCCAATAGTAATTCATAAGAACTTGGTTCTTCAAGGCACCAGGTGTGGCGAACGCAGATGTGGTAGTGAAATATCTTGTGTCGTGGCGACAGTAGGAAATGAACTTATTTCTCGGACGCGTATTGCATTCTGTGGACCACTATGTGATGAACTGTCGGTTGACAATTAATCATCACAGCCAGATCGAGAGTTGGGGGGAACTTAAGCTCTTGCTGGAGTATAAAAAATGTTCACCGTTTATGATTATAAGTATAACGTAACGAACATTAAGGAAATATGAATAAGGTCATAAAAATATATATTTTCTTTTTATGACCGACAAGAGTAGAGTTAATTACTGGTAATATTTCAGCCCACCGCTTGGCTGGCTGGACGGCCGCGCGGGAAGTGGGTTCAAGGTGAAAACACGGACCATTCAGCGTACGTATCAGTAGCAAATCGTCTGCGCGGAGCCTCCATCACCAGGACCAAGTACGGATCTAGGAACATACGACACCTGGAAGAGTAGGACGTCCTCTAGGGACTGACCAACGATTGATGGGGAAATGTGAAACCGTTTTAAGGTTCTGGGAAGAGATACAACGCGAAGGAATTTTTTTCAAGGAAAAGCCTGTCAGTCAGGTACATATGAATTCGGTTAGAGTGAATGACATAACTTTGGGGCGTGTGATACAGGGTGACGGTCGAGGGTGGACAATGGTTCATGGGCAGGTGGTCATATGGGGAATGAAAAAGACAGTTGAGTGAGGTAGAACTAAGAAGAAACGATTTGGGAGACTGTTCCGGAAGAGTTATAGATAATAGTTTAGCTTGACTGACAGACTTCGACTCTTAAGGGACCCCATCCACGGTACGATCTAGTCTTGAGACTGCCGGACAGATCTGGTCGGATCCGATCAGATTGGATCATGCATGTCGGTCGGACAAACCAAAATCATTACATACACGATCCAATCTGGTCGGATTCGACCAGATATGTCCTCCGGCCTCAAGACAAGATCGTGCCGTGGATGGGGTCCCTAAGGTGGGGTAAGTGTTTACAGACATGAGTTCCGGAAATGGGTAATTAGTGAGGAGGAGTGTGACCGTGACACGGCCCTGACCGCGAGAGGTGACTGGGTACATTCCTGTGTCTGTGACTGTGACCTACTTTCCCGCAAGGGACGTCATTTTGTTCACATAAATCTAAAAGAAATCCGACATAGTTTTAAGTAACCTGTCAACGTTTAGAGCCTCCGCAGCAATGGCTAATGTCTTTGGTTTGTGTGATCGACAAGGCCTGATGTATGGCCGGTGGTTTTCAGAAGAGATCCTTGTATCTTCTTTATTTTTGTCTCGATCCTTCACTCACGTTCGTCCTCCATCCTCATTATCCTGGTCATTCTTTATTTTGATCTTTATTCTATCTAATCATCCGGCATTTTGTCGTCATAGTCCGGGCTTACTTTTATGTTGTCAATTCCTAGTCTATTGGATTGAAGTTCGATTTGTATGCTGATGTTCTACTTACTGCTGTTCCCTTGTTGACCAGTAGATTTTCGTGAGTTGCAACTCAGGTGTTTGGTGCATCCGATTTCTAATAACATTGGCTCTGATTATTCTTTTAACGAATTCCTCCTCTGACTTTCGTCTTGTACTCAAACTAAAGTTTCTCTACATAATTTTGCAGTTACATATTGAATCTGGCGTTTGTGCCCACTTTTGACTCGGTGAAGAGTTAGTGAAATTTAAGCTCTACAATCATATTCTAGATGAGATTGTTTGTAGTCTTTGTAGCGTTTTTCAGAAAGGATAATCAATATGTGTACAAGAAAAAATATGACCGATAATGACACGTTAGTAGCAAGACTAATGGTATCAATAACCGTAATGATATCTATGAAAATAACAACATAACCAGTAATGGAAAATACATTCACTAAAAATGAAAACTAAAAGAGTCATGATACGTTATTGTTAATTTATTTTCGATAATTACATTTGAGTGTTGAAAAAAAGAGGACAGAAATAGGGACAGGTGGACGGAGCGGCAGGTGCGGAATTGCGTGAATAAAAGAGAGAAAGAGAGAGAGAGAGAGAACTAGTGCTTCTATCCTTAACCCATTCAACTCCGATGACAAGATGTCTTGTCATTTGGTCAAATAAAACAAAAAATCATAAAACACCAAAATGTTTGATCAAACACCAGAAAAATATGACGTCAGTCCTCGCTTCGCTCGCGAGCGAAGCGAGGACTGACGTCATATTTTTCTGGTGTTTGATCAAACATTTTGGTGTTTTATGATTTTTTGTTTTATTTGACCAAATGACAAGACATCTTGTCATCGGAGTTGAATGGGTTAAACGTAGTCGGCATACTATTTTGAGTAGAAATTAGCCTCTCATCTTAAAATTATATTACGTAACTCTGGTCCGTAGGGGCGTCTCTAAGAGTAAACGGAGGAAGGAGGTCATAAGCACGGAAAGGGGGGAACGAAAGCAACTAGGAAAAGTTAGTGACTTAGAATGACAAGAATAACGAATAACGAAGATAATGATAGCAACAATTGTTGCCTTAAGGCTTTCCTGTAGATCCTTTCGGAACAAAAAAAAAAATGTATCTATTGTGTAAGTGTGGGTCTCTTTTTGGGTCACCGGTTAGCATGAGAAGGAGGAGGAGGGGGAGGAGAGGTGCCATCACCGGTTGTCAGTTCTTATATGAGAAAAGAATATGAAGAAGACAAAGACGAAGACGAAGACTAAGACGAAGAAGAAGTAGAAAATGGAGAACAGTCGAGGTTGACAGAAAGAGATCTTGAGTCCGTTCTGGAGGCTGAGTGCCAGCCTCATCTAGATAAGAATGATCGTGTTCATCGGATTTGAAGATGGGCGACGGGGGAAACAATCCTCTCCGACGTCCACCACGCAGGACCACCTCTGGCAGGTGCCCGTTGTTGGATCCTAGGTAGCGAGGATTTTTTTTTCTTTTCCTTTCTCTCTCTCTCTCTCTCTCTCTCTCTCTCTCTCTCTCTCTCTCTCTCTCTCTCTCTCTCTCTCTCTCTCTCTCTCTCTCTCTCTCTCTCTCTCTCTCTCTCTTTAACAAGCTGTGATATGGCTTCTTGGACCTGAGGAGAAGGGGTACAAGGAAGAAGCAACAACATAGAATTGATGTAACGACTGAAGGAAAGAAGAAGAAAGAACAGGAAGTCTGAGAAGGAAAGGGACAGAAGAGGGGTGGGATGTAATGAATGGACAGGAAAGAGAGAATTATAGATAGATAGAGAGAGAGAGAGAGAGTTAAGAAGAGAATTCCATGCTGGCAGTTCTGAGGCTGTCTGTAAGGCATTCCTTCTCGTTTTTTTTTTTTTTTTTTTTTTTTTTTTTTTTTTTTTTTTTTTTTTTTTTTTTTTTTTTTTTTTACCGCTCGTCTTTCTTTACTCGATCTCTATGCTTCTCTCTCTTCTCACCTCTTTAAAGGTCCTCTCTTTTAGTCTACCTCCTCTCTCTTCTCCTTTATCTCCCCTATGTCTCTCTGTTCAGTTCCTTTTTTTCAATTCATGTGGAAGAAAACAAAAGCATATCGGAGCAAAGAAGACCGACATAACCTGGCGTGATTACAAGTCTTTGAAAGCTGAAAGTTAATCACAAAGTAAAACTTTCCCAAGTTCCTGAAGTAAAGGTTTACCAAGTTTCTCCTCCTGACTTTCGAAAGCACTGCTATCAGTTCCAAAATCAATTCCCACCTGCAAACTGGCTACAAACTAAAAGTGAGCAAGTTTTCGCTATCAGCCTCTTGACTAACATTGGTCCAACTAGCTGGAAAACGAGCCAACAAATGCAAGAGTATTGTGAAATGAGGATGACATTTTACCCCACGAATGCAACAAAATTTGGGAAATCGTGATGATATTATATTCCGTTAAAGTATCTCGGGATAGTATGAAATAAGGATGACATTTTAGCCCACGAATGCAACAAAATTTGGGAAATCGTGATGATATTATATTCCATTGAAGTGTTTCGGGATGGTATGAGAAACATCGACTGGAAAACGAGTCTCCTGGAGGCCGCGGGAGCGATTCGTTATTCTCGATCTTCCTCGCACTTTGTGGTGTGAGCGGGTCGTCAAATAACACCAGGGACGAAAGCTGAGACCATTCCCGAGTCAGGGGGGATGTATGGAGAAGACCTCCATAATTGATGTCGACATTTCGTACATCCATCTGCACAAAACCAAAACAGGCTATTGAATGTAGGTGGAGTATATACAAAAATATCTGAAGTTTGGTGTTTATAAGAAATTCTTTGAGGTGTTGGTTACTAGGGAAGGGAACTCTGTGGCGTGCCTCAGTGTGCTGTCAGAAAACACCTTTTGTGTGTTTCTCTTTCCATTGTTTGTTCTTGGTTGATGGTTGATTGTTTTTCTCTTGTTATAAAGTGCCTTTGCTATGAATAAGTTCCTTTTGTCGTGGAGATGGTGTCGGATTTTAAAAGTTGATTTAACTATTTTTCTTGTGCCGTTTGATGGAACTACTTCGAATATGCATTCTCTTAGAGCATATAGGCATTTCAAAGGTCGATAGGTTTCTTGTATGTCAATGGGATGTCTGCAAATCAGTCGTTCCATTCACCCATTGGGAATTATTACTTTTTTCGACGTGGGAGCTCTTTTTACAAATGTTCCGATTGAAATCAAATTACTTGCGACAACCTTAACAAGCACAAAGAGATTTCTCTTAGCATCCCAAGCAACCACCCTCTTTATTCTAAGAAGGACATAGGCAAGAACTGGTTTACCAAGAGAGTGGTTAATGAATGGAATGGACCTGGTAAGTATGTAGTGAACACAGAAAGAATTGGTTGTTTTAAGAGAAGGTTAAATAAATTTGTGAATAGGGATGACAGGTGATAAGGGATTTAGAATCGCCTAGTGTAGGCCTTACGGTGTCTTGCACTCTCCTCCATTCCTATGTTCCCATGTTCTTCAAGCACATTGACTGAACTCTTCTTACATAAGAACATAAGAATAAAGAGACTGCAAGAGACCATAAGGCCTACACTAGGCAGCTCCGTATCCATAACCACCTGTCATCCCCATCCATAAAGTTGTCTAATCGTTTTTTGAACAACTGATAGTTTCAGCGCTTACTACATGGTTACTAAGTTTATTCCATTCGTCGACACCCTATTAGTAAACCAATTCTTGCCTATTTCCTTCTTAAATCTAAATTTGTCCATTTTATACCCATTACTGCGAGTCCTGCCCTGTTGTTTTAATATGATGACCTTGTTTGCATCACCCTTGTTATAACCTTTGATCCACTTGAACACTTCTATTAGATCACTCCGCACTCTGCGTCTTTCCAGAGAGTGTAAGTTTGATGCCTAAGCCTCTTTTTGACCTAACTGATAGGCTTCTCTCTTAGATGCATCTTCGCCAACTTTTACACGTGCCATATAAAAAACTTGTCCTCTCTAAGACATGTTGGAAGAAGATATATTACACGTCACAGAACGTCACACTACGAGAAGCAGTAGCAGCACTATACGACTGTTGAGCGTCAGGTCTACCAGAACCCAACCTGACCTTGTCCTCTTAGGACACCTGATCCGCACAACGATACGTTCGTTGAGAAGCGTACGTCCACACAAGGAATTATCTTTATATTCTATTTTTTACCATGTATTACTAAAATATGCCATGTTCTACTATGTATCATAATTGTATATTTTTTTTGTTTAATATTGAGTGTGTCACTCAACCATGTAAATACCTACATCTGTCACATTGTACATATATACTGTAAGACAAAAACTGATGTAGTGGCAACCGTCACAGCCTACGTGGTTAGTTTCCTTTGTTATCATCCCCTTTCGATGGTATCACCATTATCTTCGATATTCAGCGTAGCTTTCATCTCCCTTCAATGCCTAGCGTGCGCACACGCACACATAGGCTACAATCTGATACTCCGACGTCGTCGCCGATCTCCCAAAGGAAGAGTTATTGTTCAAGTGACCCAGCTCACCAACTTTTCCTGGCAAATCCCCTTTTAGCGAAGAATAGATTCCCGTATACAGATTACCACACAGCAAACGCACGATTGTAGGTAACTTTATCCAAAACAGGATTGCGCAAGACATTATTGATCCATCAACGAATGGAACATTCCCCTCTTTGTTGCCCCTAAACGCGCTGTTTCCTTCCGCCCTCTAGTAGACTTTAGGGAGTTAAATAAACTAATAAAACCAGAGAGACACCCAGTTCCTATCTTACAAGATCTCTTCCATTCCGTCGGTGAAAACAACGTAGTCTTCACGACCTTAGACCTTATGTCGGGATATTTCCAGATTTCCCCTGACCCAAAGTCTAGGCCTCTGACAGCCTTTAGCACACCCACAGGTCATTATCACTACAAACGACTCGCCATGAGTCTCGTATCAGCCCCCTCAGTGTTTACACGACTCATGTACACAGTACTTGCATTTCTCCTAGGTCATTCAGTGTTTATGTACCTCGATGACGTGATCATCGCTTCCAAATCCGTTAGCGAACATCTACACACTGTCTTCTCACGACTAGAACAGGCAGATCTCAAACTGAAGCTTAATAAGTGTTCTTTCCTTCAGAAAGAAATACGCTTCCTAGGGCATGGCCTTAATTCACAAGGAATTTTAACATCGCAGGGAAAGGTCAAGGCAGTCATAAATTTTCCACGCCCTACTTCAGTAGAACACATACTTTCATTCCTTAGTCTGTCAGGTTTTTCAGACGTTACATTCAAGGTTACACTAGTATAGCAGTACCCTTAATTTCACTATTCAAGAAGGACACACCCTTCATTTGGACACCTGACCAAGAGAAAGCCTTTAATGACTTAAAGAAAGCCTTAACCACGGCACCTGTCCCAAACCACAAGCCTCCTTTCACAATTTACACTGATGCGTCCTACACAAGACTTGGTGCAGTTCTCATGCAACACCACAGCACAAAACTCAGACCAATTGCCGATGCGAGTCGCACACTCAACAAACACAAAGGAAATTACTCAGTCACAGACATAGAAACATTAGCAGTCATTTGCGTACTAAACATTTCAAATAGATCATCCTTGGTTACGAGATACACATATACACACATCATCAACCAATCTTACACGCTTAACCCTGTCTTATCCCGACTAACAAAGGCAGGACTCGAATTGAAACCTAAGATATACTCCTTTCTTCAAAAAGAAATACACTTCTTAGGCCACGTCCTTAACTTTCAAGGAATTTTAACCTCGCAGGACAAGGTCAAGGCAGTCATTGATTTTCCACACCCTACATCTGTTGACCACATAAGTTCATTCCTTGGTCTATCAGGTTTTTACAGACGGTACATCAAAGGTTACGCTGGTATAGCAGCACCCTTAACCACCTTACTTAAAAAAGGCACTCCCTTTAAATGGACTCTTGACCAAGAGAAAGCTTTTAATGACTTAAAACAAGCCTTAACATCGGTACCTGTCCTTGCCTTTCCAAACCACAAACTTCATTTCACAATATACACGGACGCTTGCTTCACAGGTATCGGCGCAGTCCTCATGCAACAACACGACACAAAACTCAGACCGATTGCCTATGCTAGCTGCACACTCAACAAATACGAACAATATTACTCAGTCACGGAAATAGAACCACTAGCTGTAATATACGCCCTTAAATACTTCAAAGAGATCTTCCTTGGTTACAAGATACATATGCACACAGACAACCAACCAGTCTTACACCTCTTCAAAGGGAAAAACCTCGCAGGCAAATTAGCACGTTGGTTTCTCACCATACAAGAATTCATGCCAAAACTCCATTTTGTTCACAGAAAAGCGAACGTGGTAGCAGACGCCCTCAGTCGCCACGTCGCTTTCATCGGTCAAGATCCCCCTCTTACCAATCTCATGAAAGCGTGCATTGCCACAGCACAAAAGTCAGATCCCCTTTGGAAATGTGTTATACCGTATACTTCCTCACCTCTAGTGATACAACAGACACAGATGATTTTCCTCCAAATATCGACAACTATACCTTAATAGACGAAGTACTGTATCACACCACAACACTAAAGAACAAACATGAACCCAACCGCTCAGTGACTTCAGCTTGTTTCTACGGAACTTATTCCTGAAGTTCTGAAACTCGTACACGATTCACCCATCGCTGCTCACCCAGGAAAGGACAAATGCTTGACACAAGCCAGATTGCAGTACTTCTGGTTAACCATGAGGAAATATATACACGCCCATATTGATGCTTGTCATTCATGTGCTTCACATAAAAATGTCATATTAGCGATCATGTTCCCATTTTAACTTATCCTGCCCCTTGCAAACCTTTCGACACAAGAGCTATTCACCTTCTTAACCACTTTGGTACGGTGACGCCTACGTAGGAGCCAATAGGCGCGGGTGGGTACACGAGGATGCTGGCATCGGTGTCTTGATTATATATATATATATAGTATATATATATATATATATATATATATATATATATGTATGTATATGTATATTATGTATATATATATATATATATATATATATATATATGATGAAGGTGGAAAAAGAAGTCACGGGTCTAGTTCAAAGTTCCTGAGTTTATTCTTGACCGGTTTTCGCTCTATGCTTCTTCTGAAGAAGCATAGAGCGAAACCGGCCAGGAATAAACTCAGGAACTCGGAACTAGACCCGTGACTTCTTTTTCCACCTTCATCAACTTGTCACAATGTACCAGCATATAGATATATATATATATATATATATATATATATTATATATCATATATATATATATATATTATATATATATATATATATATATATATATATATTGTAGTTGTACATTGGTTACACCCGGATTCTGTGAACGCTTTCTGTGTTTATTATTACTCAGAGTAAAAGAGAACGAGTAATACAGAAGTGACTGTATATTTTATAATGCGAATAGTGTGATGCATTGTACATATGTCAGCCGATGCTGCGCGCGAGAATTTGACTCGTACTGAAGTGGTTAAGTTACCACTTACCCCCAGCGGAAACCAATACCTCTTTGTGTAGATCATTTTCCCGATTCTGCATTCTTTCACCCTAACCAGACAAGACAGCACAACACATTGCACAAACAATTGTTGACAAACTCATATGCTCTTCACTACACCCAAAACACTCATTTCAGACAACTTAACAATGAAATTCTCAAACATTTGTAAACACTCTGACATGACGAAATGCAACATTACTCCTTATCACCCTAGCTCTAACGGTTTAGTCGAGAGACAGAATCGCAAAACCATAAATGTTCTTTGACATCTTGCCTCTGACATACATTCTTCTTGAGATGAACATGTACCAATAATCCAAGCTTGTATCAACAGTGCCATTAACAGGTCAATATCGGAGTCACCACATTTTGTCCTGTTTGCCTCGGACAAAAAGTTCCTATTTGATCTCCTTTTATTAGACTTACCCCCACCCCCATTTTCAATTTCGACGATTATGTCAAAGTAAAAGTACAAAAATTCAACACTCTCTTCAAGAGAATTCACAATACTCTTATTCTCTCTAAAGACAATATGGCACGGCTTCGTAACACAGCAGTGAGAGATTGCATAGTTGAAATTGGTGACGTCGTGTACACCCTCAACCACACACCCACATCGTAACTTTCTCCTAAGTTCATGGGACTTTTTCGCGTTATTGGCCTAGTATCAAGCAAAAAAGTCAAAGCATTTAGTTTGCATAATTTAACAGAGACAATTCTACACAAAGATAATATCAAAGTAGTACTTCGAGGCCTAGACTCCCAGCATATCCCATCACCATTTCCAACAACCACTTCATCATAAGATTCTCCCATCTCCTCTCCACCAACTCCACCAACTCCTCTTCCTAGATACAGCTTACACGAAAAAAAAACACTATATAAGATCATATCTTCTAGGT
>NC_134797.1:17727540-17732540 GCF_046742065.1 Oratosquilla oratoria | reverse complement strand
CACACAGTCTGGTGACCACAAATACTCAACCTGGTGCTCGAGAGCACCTCAATGGCTGCTCAGAACTCAATCCTAGGTGTCTTCAGCGTGGTCGGTAATATATAATGGTGGTTTAAATTCAAGTCACTGCAAATTGCAAATATGAGATATAAATCAAAATATTTTACACACCAAGAAAAAAAAGCTGAGTGCTCTCTAGCTCACGGCTGACAAGCGTCTCGCGCCCAGAATACGCGGGAAAACATAAATCCATTGGCAGGGAATAGGAACATACTATACCCGTTGCACTGAGAACTGGCCGTTAGGGCGGAGCACTGGGAGTTCCCCTGTGGTGCCACATCTGATTATTTCATAATTTTATTTTATTTTATAATTCTATTTTATGATTTTATAATGTTGCCACATATGATTATATTATAATTTTTGTCACACACCACCACTGAGGTAAAAATCAAAGCAATGTTTTCTATACAAAGGTTTCGTTTCTTCGAGTGTAGACATGGCATGTGGAAAAGAGAGAGCAACGTTGCCGCTACATCTAATCTCTGGCCCCGCCCCCCTCACACTGCATTCAGAAAACATTGCATCCACACGCACGTTCTCGCCATGGATGCCCATGTGTGGCAACACCGGGAAATCTAGCCCCGCCTCATCGGTCATTTCTCCTTGCGCTGACTATAACTGAACCCGCCAGGTGGCTTTGTAAAGTTACATCTATACATCTTTATATGGTGCCACGATCACAACACATTACACGATATTACAAACACAATATATTCTGTACACCCCTACTACATGCATGATTTCAAGAATCCTTATGGGCATAAAAGGAAAATTATTCTAGTTGAAAGCAAATTGAGCAATTTCAATCTTAAATGGCTAATTTTTTTATTTCTTAATAAATTTGGTACACGGTAGTTTTAGTTATGTCCATTGTTATGGGAGAGACAGTGTTTCGTTATAATCTTGCGGTGGTATGTCATCTCTGAAGCCGACTTCGCGAACGCCAGTTCCAAGTTCAAAACTAAACTGTCTTGGTTCAGTATGTCAAACGGATTTTTTTTACTGAAGACGAAATCTACGTAAATTAATTTGAAAATATTACTAGAATCATGGGACTAAATTATTAGTGTTTTCCTAATCATATAAAAAAACATTTACAGCTATGTACACAAAATGAACCCTGTTGAACATTTCTCGTTTAACCTCCATCTGTACCTGAGTGATATTTGCGTTCTATCAT
This sequence comes from Oratosquilla oratoria, assembly GCF_046742065.1. Taxonomy (NCBI): domain Eukaryota; kingdom Metazoa; phylum Arthropoda; class Malacostraca; order Stomatopoda; family Squillidae; genus Oratosquilla; species Oratosquilla oratoria. The sequence goes on along the minus strand of NC_134797.1, from coordinate 17,731,297 downwards.
CGCCAACAGTAGTCCATATTGTCCCGCAATACCCAGTCGGTGGTGAAGAGATAAAACGAGTCTGTGAGGAGTTCGACCGAACCCAGTAGTCATACATTTGCATGGGCGCTCGCTTGACTAGGCTCGTTTGAAAGCGTGATCCGACCAACTCAGGATAAGACGGTTGGAAAACCTCTAGACTAGTTCTAGCGTGAAGAAGGCGTTGGATTCACACCCGATTCTTCTTCTCCGGCAGTGTTGCGCTGTATTGGTGATCTGAAATTACATATATAATCTGAGCAGGTGTGATAAATCTCACGAATGTAGCCTAGGTTAGACAGTAAAAACTGTATAGAGGGTATTTGGTTGTCGAACACGTTGGTTAAACCCCAAATACCCCGTTCACACATCACTTTAAACACGTGTCTGTCGAACCGCGTTCGACGAACCGTTAGACTCTGTGAACCCCGTCTAAGTAACCATGAAAGGCCTTATAATATTATACTTGGAAGCTGGGGCATAATTCGAATGTAGAAATGATTTGTAGGAAAAAATAGAGGTATTTAAGGAAAAGATGACAAATAATTTTTTTAGAACGGATTGAAAAATGTAGAGAATAGATGAGGATGATGAGGAAAAAAATATTAAGAAGAATCAAAGGAACAAAATAATAATAATAATAATAATAATAAATAATTAATAATAATGATAATTAATAATAATAATAGTTAATAATAATAATAATAATAATAATTAATAAATGATGATTCCAGGAACAAGAGTAGGCAAAAGAAAAGAAAGAAGAAATTCGTGACACCAGAGGAAATATGGTGAACTGTGCACGGCCATGGGTGCATGGGATAAAAAATTGTTGGAGAAAACAATTATAAGCAGAGCTGGGCACGTTCCTCGATGCGTTCCTAGGTGCATTCCGCTTTAGTTTGGCCGCGGTTAGCACATCCAAACTATTAAAGCTTAAGAGACAGTTTCATACCGAAATAAAAGTCCGGTAGGCTACATACTATACCACATCCAAAGGGTAGATCACATAATATGCCGGCACCTATACCTGTATTGCTTTAATAGTTTGGGAGCGCTAACCGCGGCCAAACTAAAGCGGAACGCACCGAGGAACGCGCCCAACTCTGATTACAAGTGTGGTTAAGGTGTGAGATCACGGGAGAGAAGATAAGAGATTAGTAAATTGGTTTTGAGGATTTGAGGACTGAGGATATGTCCAGAGGCAGATAAGCGAAAAAGGCGGGAATGGAATTTATGATCTGGTCTATATGAGCTTACAGAAGAGAGGGCTGGACTGACGAGGGGTAGAATTATCATGAGATATGCAAGATGAAGAGAAAGCTCTTAATAATAATAATATAATTATAATAATAATAATAATAATAATAATGATGATAATAAAAATAATAATGATAATAATAATAATAATAATAGCAATAATAATAATAATTTATAATAATAATTAATAATGATGATAATAATAATAATAATAATAATAATAATAATAATAATAATTATTTTATTTGGCAAAGAATCAATATACATGAAGTGCAGATAATGACAAGAAAACATAGTTCGAAATAATAATTGCAAAATTGCCGAGGATAACACAAAAAAACATGTACGCTTATTTCCACTGTGGAAGTGAAGGGTTTGTGTGATAAATGGAATATAGTTGAACCCACGCTTCTGTATGGAAGTGAATTGTTGAGATATGTGTAGGTTGTTGGAACTAGGTAACAATATTACGGAAGCTGGATCAGTCGAGGATGGTGTGTAGTGACAAGAATCGACTAGACAGCAAACAGAAACGAATCAGTTTCGAGAAAGTGCTGAGATAGTATGGGCATATTAAAAAAGAATGGAATGAGTGACTGGTAAAAACAAATTACAAATCAGCAAACGTGTTAGAAAAGAGAGGAAGATGGAAGGAAAGGATGAATGAGCAACTGAAGAAAGGGATAACGATGGAAGAGGCAAATATGTTGTTACATGTCAAGGTTGAACAGAGGAAAGAAGAGTAGGAATACAGGAGACTGTATTTAACTCTTTAACCCCCAGGAGTCCCAACTAGGCTGGATAGAATCGCATGACGTTAGCCAAAACAAAGCCTTTAAAGGCACTGGGGGTTGATGTGTTAAAGGGTGTTTGCATAGAGTTAAAAAAGGGGCAAGGTGTCCATATGTTTTCCTTTCGCAATGTATATAGTACGAGGAGGTACACTCCTCCCTCCTCCTTCTTTTTCGGCTTTGGGGCCAGAGTGGGCAATGGGTTGGCAACCCTCTTCACGGGGGAAAATCTCACTATAGTTAAATATATATGTTATCACTCACATATATAAACAGGCAACAAAGCATGAATATACCTTCACACGGACGCGCGCGCGGTCACACACACACACACACACACACACACACACACACACACACACACACACACACACACACACACACACACACATATATATACGGGTCCGGGTTCGAATCCTGCTCAGGGCTGAAAATAATTTCAGTATCGCTGCGATTCGAGTCGTTACTCCAACTCTCGTGGGCGGGGAGCTGGGTGTGTGTGTGCGTGTAAGGTCAAAGCATTACCCATAGATCGGTCATACGAGCTCTGAGCTCTCTTTCGTGAGGGAAATAGCTGTCGATCACGAGTCCAACACGTGATCCAAAGACCAAGGTGAAAGACCAAGGTGAATACACACACACACACACACACACACACACACACACACACACACACACACACACACACACATACGGCTTACTGGTGCAGTGGTTAGCGTTTCGGAGTCGAGGACCCAAGTTCGATCCACGCTCCATCCCTCCACCCCTCCACCTCCCACCCCAGAGATCGCTGGATCCACCGCCACAAACCAAGTCGAACGAAGTGGAGTGGTATATTCTTGACCAAATCTTCCAAAGTCCTGCGCATCCCTCCCGTCTTCGTTTACCTCCTGTCTGTTCAAAGTTTCTCATCAAAAGAAGGTTTTCTGTTGTGCCACAAGGAAAACCAGAGGACGATGAAAGAAGCCGAAAGAGACGAAGTATTTGAAGGATGTTAAGAAGTACAAATGTTCATACAGATAGACTGATTCGTGGAACAACACGGAAGAAGAAATAATACAACCGGACGATATCAGCGAGTTCATAGCTGAAATTCACTGATGGAAGCATCTACACTGTGTCCCAGTATCGAACATGCATATCTGTTACACTTTATACTGTATTATAGTTAGGTGTATGCACGAAAGAATACAAAGAGTAGGAAACAGATTCGACCCCAGTTTAGAAGACAAAACGTATGAGTAGAGATTAGAAAGAAAGATGACACAACTACGTTGTTTGGACAAATGGAAAGAGTGACCTAGTTCGAGACAGAGGGTCTTTTGGTTTGGGAAACATCTGAAAAAGATTTCGTGCCAGATGGATATAATGAAACAATATTCCTTAGAGGTGCGCCAACATGTGAAACAAGCTAGAGAAACAAATACTTAAAAATATGGTTTAAAAAAAAAAAAAAATAACAGACGAATAAAAGGCTAACTTTGGTCGATGGAGACAGTGCACAGTAAGAGTAGCTCCTTTCCTATACATTACATTTTAGGACATATAGAGGCATATGCTGTCAATTGCATGCTCGCGCACACATACATTCACATACATACACAATGCATATATCAAACAAAAGTACATACGAACATACGTGCAAAGATCCATACATACATACATGCATAAATATGTACCCACACACA
>NC_134797.1:17695040-17720040 GCF_046742065.1 Oratosquilla oratoria | reverse complement strand
CACACACACGCACGCACACACACACACATACACACACTAATGATATATAATTGTGAATGTTAAATGATAAAAAAGACAAATATTCTTACTTGTTGGTGACTTGAACTGTGAAAAGGTGAAATGGGGAACCTTCGCACGAGGAGGAAACGAAGCTTGTTGCATCAGCTCTTGAATGAACCCGTCACATTGGCTGATGGAGACACACCGAGGGAGTAAACGATATATCAGTCCTTCAGTTAAAACAGCTGGGGTTAGTCGAAACGTCCACTTGTGAAAATACCCACCGGAAAAGTAAAAGTATCTGATTGGCAAGTCAAAATGTCCGCTGGAGAAGTCAAACTGTCCTGTATGCAAATTACATTTTTTCTTGTGTCCTGCATGCACTTTGTTTGTTTTTATCCTTTAACACCTGAGCGACAATTCTTTGATGTTTTTTTTTTCTTGTTTTTTTTTGCATACGCCATCCTATTGCAGGTGTTATTAGTTATGCTGGTGTTTTTGTCAACATTAATGTTCAAGTTAGCATTTTAATATGTGCACGTTTATCATATGGCTATAGATGATATATAGGATCGCCCAGTTCTATATTTCTTCTATTAAAACGACAATTTTCAGAGCCGTGATATATAAAACTTTTCCTTCCCATTTCTCCTCCTTGTTGTCCTCCGTCTTTTTATCCCTTGGTGTCTTGCGTAACGTTTTAGTGACATCCGTCATAGTTCAGTTAACATCACAAGATATTGACACAAAAGCATCGTGCACTTTGAATTAGAAGCAACGAATATTTTTAAAACAATATCGGATCATTTGGCATTGCACGAAACTTTATAACCATAACTGGCCGCAAAAAATAAATAAATAAATAAAATAAAATAATAGTAATAATAATAATAATAATAATAATAATAATAATAATAATAATAATAATAATAAAAGAGTAACACGGACTGAACTTCAAAAAAGAAAATTGCAATTAAGTAAAACTAATCTTCAAAAAAGTAGACAGAGAATTCTAAAAAAAAAAAAGAAGAACACTGATGAAGTGTTAAGATATTCTTGGATGTGCAACAAGGAAATGAATCTGCGCTCACCGGAAGAAAGTAAACAAAGCCTATTTTGATCATGAATATAGAAAAAAAAAGAGTCAGGGGAAATAATAATCAAATGTATACAAAACTGGTAATTCATACTGAAGATATGAGGCATTTTCATTAATTTCATTGGTTTCGAATTAAACGCAGATCGTGAAAAGTGTAAGCCTCCTCTGTATATATATATATATATATATATATATATATATATATATATATATATATATACACATTTTAACAACCACAATGAACTTTAATTATAAGTTATCAAAGGCCAGCATGCTGAAATTGAAATGTACTGCCCGGCATCCTCATGACGAGTGCGACAGTGACTTTCCAACTAGGCTATCTCTCTTGATAGCCTAGTTGGAAAGTCACTGTACCACATTTCAATTTCAGCATGCTGGCCTTTGATGGCTTAGAATTAAAGTGCATTGTGGTTGTTAAAATGTATCTCTAATCACTGGGACCCATTCAGTGTTGTACAAATACATATATGCACACACACACACACACACACACACACATATATATATATATATATATATATATATATATATATATATGTGTGTGTGTGTGTGTGTGTGTGTGTGTTTATGATTAGCTCGAAAACAATAAAAATGTCGGGGATGCCCCTCTGTTTCCGGACGCCTCATATACAAGTAGTAAGAAATGCACTCACCGAGAAGCGTTAAGAAGTAAACAGGAGCTCATAAAAAGGGACTACGCTGAGAATTGAAATGAAACCAAACAAGTTACGGCGCTCTATTGATGAAAATTGAAAAGGACAAGAATAGACAAGGGCAGGAAAACATGACAAAACAAGTAAACAAATAAACAGATAGATAAATAAATCAATCATTCAATAAGAAATAAACGAATAAATAAAAAATGCATTACGTCCAGAGACGAATCTTACACGTTCGTCGTCAGGCGATTTTATTCAACCGAGGAAAACCCGCTGCATATTAAGCGGGTGAAAATTATAAAAAAACAACAACTAATAAACACACTTGACAGGAGGAAATCAGTAGCGTCGGTCCAGGTATTTGGATTAATTATGAAAATTGTTCGAAAGAATTAAATCATCGCATAACAACACCATTCATTGGAATCGCAAAAAAAAAAAAAAAAAAATGAAACATGCAGACATTTATCTATATTTTTATTTACTTATTTATTTTTTTCTAAAATTAGAGAAAATGCGCTTGTTCGTTCCTTGTTCCAGATCAACTGAGCAAAGCACGTCCATGTAATAATAGTACGACATAATAATAATACTAATTGTTGCCTCCAGTTTGACTGAGTGGAATAAAAGCAACCCCAGGACGGCCGGCAACGGTCCTCACGGTCCTCCCATAGATCTCTCTTGGGAAGAAACTTTGGACTGTTTTGTTGTGTTGGTGTGGGACTGTTTCTGTGCCTCCGGGTATGAGCAGTAGGTGGTGGGGATCAGTTGCCAGCTACCCATTTATGGAAAAGTTAATATAGTTCAGGATGACATCTTGGGACCTAATTCCCACTTTGCACCCATGGAGAGCTTCTCACATTCCTATGATATTTTGTCACTATGATACGTTAAGAGCAATAGTAAATAAAACCAAAAGAGATAGAATTAGAAATGATGAAATGAGAGAAATGATTGGAGTAACATCAATTACAAGCAAAATAGAAAAGGCACAACTAAGGTGGCTTGGGCACGTGGAGAGAATGGATGAAGAGAGAATTGGAATGAAAAGATGGAACTGGAGACCAGAAGGTAGCAGATCTAGAGGTAGACCGAAGAAAAGATGGAAAGATGGAGTTGAAGAAATCCTAGAGGCAAATGGATTAGGAAAAATAGATGATTTGAGGGAAGAAGGAAGCTTTGAGAGGACAATCTGGAGAAGTGTGCTGGCCCGACTGAGAGGCTGAAAGCCTACCTGGGAGCAGAGGTAAAAAGTAATTAAGATATTTGGTCACTACCTTCTTCTTCTACCACTGACACACGGATCCCATGTCTCCACGTCCCCTTTTCCTTACTGTATATTAACTTGTTTGTACTCTCTATGTATTTCTGCACTGAAGATGTAATACACAAAAACACCTGGAGAACACACACTTCTAGTGTTTAATTGCATACATACATATATATATATATATATATATATACACACACACACACATATATATACATATATATATATATATATATATATATATATATATTAACCTTCTTTGTATCTGCACTGAAGATGTAATTATACGAAAGCGCTCTGCTTCGTTAGTTTACTTTTCCTAGTGGTTACTTACGCATATATATATATATATATATATATATATATATATATATATATATATATATATATATGCAGAGTCGACTAGGAAGAGGAAAAACACACGGAGTCCGAGCGCTTTCGTGATATATTCACATTATCAAGGAGTACAGAAAAGTGAGTACAAACAAGTTGAGACAGAGTATCTCAACTTGTTTGTACTAGTGGACTCTGCATATTTGTGATTCACGTGTGACTTGTGAAATTTGTGCGTGTATATATATATATATATATATATATATATATATATATATATTATATATGTGTGTATTAGAGGAGTGACAGATAGGAATTATTCACAGACGATGTCTCCAGCAGGCTGAGTATATAATTTATGTAAGACTGAAGAATGTATCAGTATTGTTGTTGCTCTCTGTTATTATTGTTTTTTTAATTATCTTGTTTCGTTTGTGTCTTTTCATGTAATTTTTTATTATCATTTTGTTGTATTTGTTCCGTTTTGTCGTCTTTATATATTGCTTTTATACCACCATTGTTAGCAATATCATTATAATTATCTTCATTTTTTATTGTTATGATTATCATGGCCTTAGTCATCACCATTACCATCACTGTTACCATCACAATTACTATCTCCATGATTATCCCCTTTATCACCAATACCGTTGCTATTGCTAATAATGTTTATATGATTGTAGTTATTGCTGCCAGTGCCTCTATTATCAGTAACACTACCGCTATCATTAACATTACCATTATCCAAACGATTATATCTGCAGCCCCGAAAGTGAATGTTCAAGACAGTAAAGGCAATATCAAAGTGAGAGTGAAATAAGCTAACATGAGACAGTGAATTCTGGCTCAGAGCAGAGGTCATAACAGCTTTTATGGCAGAGTTATTGATACGAGGCAAGAGAGATGCGGATGGGTGAACTTCCTGTGACTAGATCTTAAAGAAGCATTTGATATCATACCACACAGACTCTTTTAGAAAGTGTTGCATTAGAAAAAAGTACTCTAATTGATTTGGTTTTAGGAAAGAAAATGAAGGCACTAATTCGAAAGAGATACTTAAATTGAAGTAATATAACAAGTAGCGTATTACAAGGATAGGTACTGCCGTCAGTCGTATTTTCGAATGCATATGTGTGATTTAGCAAAAGTGCTGCATAAGAACATTTGTAGATGATATCTGAATACAAAGGAGAATAGGAGACAACAAATATGGTAAAAGGCTGCACTCATATATAGATGAATTTTGACTGGATCCAAAACATGATATAGAATTAATTGTCAGCATATACCCAGTGTCATTCTTACGGGTGAAAACTATAAGCTGATGAAAGCATCTTGTAACCTGTGAGAAGAGGGAGAGAGAGAGAGAGAGAGAGAGCATGCTGAAAATAAAGAAAATAATAGAATATTATTTAGAAAAAAAACACACACACACACTCTCTCCACATAAGCAACGCAGTAAGAAGGGCAAATGCCCGCTGGGAAATGCTGAGCCATGCATTTAACGACATCGAGTTTGACCCGGTGATAAAATTAATGATCCAGTACCTCAGGCCGGGCCTGGAGAGTGTAACGGCATTATCTAACCCATGCTGAAATGCCGTGTGCGTACGCGCGCGCGTGCGTGAGGTTATAAATGCCCCAAAGAAAACGGAAATAGAACGAAAATGTCCAACTCCTGTTAAAGTGCAGAAAACCTCAGATGGCGTGGATCCTAAATAAGATTTCATGGAGATGTTGACGCAAGAAAGGACACCAGAAGAATAGCATGATGTGTATATGGTTTAAAGCAGACTATGATAATTACAAGGATATCAATTTAATGAAAATATACAGAAATAGGTTGAGGGAAGAGGCAGCCATCGGGACACAACAGATGGAATTTTGATGAGAAACGGCAGATGGCATATTTTGTTTGAAACAGCTAATGGGGAAGTTTAGAGAAAACTAAAGACCGCTACATCTGGTGTTCACGGACTTGAAAAAGTCCAATGACTCAGTCCCTCGACAGGAAGTGAGGAGAAGTTTGTGGGAAAAGAAGATCCTGGAGAAATATGTGAGGAGGCTGGTTCAGAAGACGTACCCAAACGTGAATACTCGAGTGGGGCCATGTGTCGGGGTAACAGAACGGTTTGAAGCGGAAACTTTCCTTCGTCAAGGGTCAACGATGAGTCCTTCCATTCTTAACATGGGAATGGACGCCATGACAACAAGGGACGTGAGATGAGCATTACCTTGTATATTCTACAGGCTAGTGACATGATTTTGTGTACTGAGGGAATGGAAGGATTGAAAAATTAAATGGAAATATAGATAATAAGGAAAGGAAGGTAGATAGAGGCAAGATGAAATATATATATGTACCGCCATATAAGAACGTTGTAAAATATGTGTTTCCCAAACAGACTATTGGGTAAATGGGACGAATTGTCGGTAGAAATAGTAGAGGTCCGCCCTAGAAAATGGCAAATATTATGGAAAAAAGTAATAGAATATATATATATATATATATATATATATATATATATATATATATATATATATATATATATATCAAAGGATGTTGAGACCAAAATCCTGGGAGAGGAAAGAATATTGATCACGAGAGGAAAAATGAATAGATGAAATTAATAAATGAATACGTAAATAAATAAACAATTAAATAAAAAGGGAAATAAACAGATAAACAAATCAATAAATAGATAAACAGATATACAGATAAATAAATGAATAAAAGAATAACGTCTTGTGCTAACAACCGGGAAATAAACAGGTACACACTCACACATACACACTTAGGAAAGAAAGGAAATATTCGCTATGTAAATGAACATGCATACACACAGGCGCTCGCTCGAACATGTACATATTATCCATGTACACATGAATTACACACGTATATGAACGCATGCACATCCAGGCGGGTACTTTTACACAAACACACACACACACACACACACACACACACACACACACACACACACACACACACACATACACACACTGACAGCATCCCATCTTGGTTAGAATTAATGAACAAGATAACTCAGCACAGGAATCACGCTCATCAAAGATACCCGTAATAACAACGCCAGAAAACATGACAACACACACACAAATAGCCCGCGCATATAGCAGTCATTCAGCAACAGTAGCTCATAAAAGAATTACCAAAACATCACAAATACACTACGGAAGACCACGTCAGGTCTTGTAACATCGTCGAGCGAAGGTGCTTGGCACAAAATGACAAAAGCATCATGTTTCGCATCGCCACATAGGCTCAAGTGTTGTTTCTACTCCCACAAGAGCGTCAATGCACTCCTCCGTCGTCGCTCTAAACACCCCCAGCACAAGGAAGAGCGTGTATTTGTGAACAGGATTTATCTACAGGCGTATGGCCCCTTTTTGCATAGCGGCCTCAAAACCGACGCGCCTGTTTTCACCATGATTTAACTCGGTAACCGTTTTAGAAATCGATGAGAATTTCTGCAGATAACTGTTGAATAGCATATTATGACTATAAACGCAGTCTTTGATAATAATGACTTGGGAATCAAGCTATTCTGAATATCATAAACCAAAACAAGCAAGTAAAACAGGACATAGTTGCACGATATACTGTAGACTGATATATATATATATATATATATATATATATATATATATATATATATGTGTGTGTGTGTGTGTGTGTGTGTGTGTGTGTGTGTGTGTGTGTGTGTGAGTTAGGGGACGAAGAGAGGGGTTCGCCGATTTAATGAAGCTGCCTTGCTGTGGATGTGCTGTGTCTTGCGACACTGTTTCTGACCCAGGGCAGTGGGCGAGATGCAGGGATGACCCGTCATACAGGAGGTGCCAAGATAAGAGGGTGGAGGGGAGTGGAGTATGTGGAGATGGAATGGGTGGGAGTGGTTTTTATGCCTTTTTTTTTTTTTTTTTTTTTTTTTTGCTACCTCTCTTTGGTGTATGTATGTATGTATGTGTGTGCATATATATATATATATGTATATATATGTGTGTGTGTGTGTATAAGAAAGCGAATTATTGAAACAACACAAAACATCGTCGTATTTATCCAAAATTTTAGGGCTTTGGTGATATTAAGACTTTTCTTTGGTCACTCGCGACAAATCAATCTCTTCTCTGCGAATTAACCTTGCCACTTATCAGCACTTTGACAGCGAACTGTAGACGCAACAGATTTTTACTTTCTTCCTATTAGCGTAGACTTGGCTGATTTATCTCTTTGCTGTGTTCATAGTGGGGGATCAAAGACCAGCCCTCGAGCCATTTCGTGCATTTTTGCATTTTTGCATTTTGGCATACTTATAGAGTAACCCTAGATAAACATTTTGGAATACGGAGGCAAGCTGTCAGAGTCCCTTAGTAGCCACAGCAAGAACTAACATCTTACCATGTGGCAGACGTCACAGAAATTACTTAAAATGGTCTTAGGTATTTTATTTTTCAAGTTAGGAATATGAAACTTGGAAGGTTTCTAAAATATTAATGAGAACTATCTCTTGATGATAAAAATGTAATCAGAGCCCCCTACTAACCAAAATTAACGAAAAATCATGTGCCGTATCCTGTAAAGGGAACCGTGGTTGATATATAGATATTCAAGTGTACAACACAAGTGATATTTCTTTTGTTGTTTATTTTTAAGTTCTACGGTGTTGGACTAAATGTCATTGGAAATTGAGCATTGGGTGTAGTCCAGGCCGCATCAGGAGCAGTCATCGGTGGAAAATCCCAAGACCGGGTAGAGGAAGCAGCAGAAGAATCAAAGTGGAGATCAAATCGCTCCACCGCCCCACCACCGATCAGTGAGCTGAGTGCATAACCAGCGCAAAGCCATTAAAAGTCGTACACTTTATGTGATACTGTTGTGCATTGAGTTACTGGAGTGCAAATTCATTAAAAGTCGTACACTGTATGTTGATACTGTTGTGCATTGAATTACTCTAACGATGTCATTTCAATTAATTAATGAACCAGTCTCCAGCGCTTCTGGTCAAACAGGACCAGTTATTGTGGACTGGAAAAAGTGTTTTCTATGTCAGGCAGTGGCAAGTGAGCCTGTACAATGTCCTGCTTCTTCAAAGGGAAAGGATAAAGGTGCTGGGTACAAGTACATGGCTGAAAATATCAAGTTCCATGAAATGAACCAACTACTTCTCTCAGTAAATGTTGAGCAGTTAGATGAAGGTCATGGCATGGCAGAAGCCCTTTTGTTACATAGTGCTGTAGTGCATAAATCTTGTCGAGCTAAGATTAAAACCAGGATGCTTGGAAGAACAGTCAAGCGGAAGTGTGAAACAGAAGATACAGCAAGTCCAGACAAAACTAGGCGACAGTTTGTGTCAACTGATGCCTCTGAGTCAGTATGCTTCTTTTGTGATGAGAAGTTTGGGTCATCTGGCCTGCACAGTGCTTCAGCCTAGGATGATCGGTGGTCCAGAGCTCAGCAGACTCATCCGCGACTTTGAGAACACTTCAGAGAAAGCAGCCAATGACAAACACCATGAGCAGACACCAAGTGTTCAGAATTCCTTTGTGAAGGAGGTGACTTCTCCCAAAAAGATTATAGAAGATCTTGAAAGTCTTTTCCTAGAGGACAGCAACGATATGTTGACACTTGACAGCAAAGTTGTCATCAGCCAGTCAGCTGTAGAAAGTTTTAAGGGTGTGTATGACTTGGGACAACGTCAGTATGAGACATTTGTAACTGAACACATTACAACTCAGACGAAGTTGGTTGCACAGCCTATCAAGAAGAACAAGTTGTCGCTGTTCTCGAAGTCTCAAAGTTTTTCGAAACAGAAAAGTCAGGTATCTGCATTGAAGGATGGCTGTGCATTGTTCTCCAGGCTGTACATTGTATGCCAATCTCGAGAGGAAAAGCTTGAGGAGTTCTTCAAGTTTGAGAACCAGCCATGGCCACCTTCTCTGTCAAAGTCAGGGGAGATGAGATCAGGTAAGAAGTCTGACTTGTTTTCTCCCCTGGAGGGTCTGTCTAACTCTGACCGCACAGTCCCTCAGGTTACCGCAGTTGTGCTGGAAGGTGCTATGGTGGTGCACTCTCAAACTCCAATTACATTAAAGACTTTCTCTATGTTACACAAGTCTTTGTGCCCCACATTCAAAACATCTTGAAGAACGTAGACAGAGTAGATATCGTTTTTGATGTCTATAACGAACAAAGCCTCAAGACATCAATCAGGGAGAAGAGAGGCAGTGGTGTTCGAAGCAGGAACGCAACTCTCACCACCCAAATACCAGGAGACTGGGAGCGTTTTCTCCGCAATAATGACAACAAAACTGAGATGTTTTACTCTTCTTGCTGAGCATGCTGCAGGCATCGAGGAGGACAACAAACAAGTTCTCTGTACTCTGAACGAGCAAGTGGTCTGCAACGCAGCAGTGAGGGACAAGTCGTTCCTGGAACCCTGCACCCAGGAGGAAGCAGACACACGTACCACCTTCCATGTCGTGAATGCTGACAACAAAGGCCAGCAACGCATCATCATCAGAATAGCAGACGCTGATGTTGTTGTACTTGCTGTGGCATGTTTCCACCAGTTTAAAACCTCTGAACTGTGGATGTTATTTAGGACTGGAAAGTATCATAGGTACATAGCCATTCATGAGATTATTGCTGCTCTGCCATCATCCAAGGCCCAGTCTCTGCCATTCTTCCATGCTTTCACAGGCTGTGATGTGACATTTTCCCTTCCCGGGAGAAGCCAAAAGAGTGCATGGAAGACATGGCATGCCTTCCCTGAGGTCACAGGGAAACTTAGGCACCTTAAACTGAAGCTTTTTGTGACTTAAATGTACCACTTGATAAATCAACAGCATTAATTCTGGTTTTGTGATAAGTGGTTATGAAACTCAAAATTATGTAACAAACGACAAAACAACTTGTTTTGCCGTTTGTAAAGATGATCGCTGTCATTCAGTCTGTTTACTTGTTGGAATGAATGTTCAGTGTTAACTGCTATGTTTATTGTTTATATTTGGTTAATACTTCTTCAAGAACACATGTATTTCAAATATTTGATCCATTTTGGTGGAAATTTTCAGCTTTTATATTGACAAAATGCACAAAAAAGGCCCAGGTCATTTCACAATTGTATTTAGAGGTTGAACAAAAAAATTGCAGTTTTGGTCACTAGGGGGCTCTGATTACATTTTTTTTATTATCAAGAGATAGTTCTTATTAAATATTTTAGAAACCTGCCAAGTTTCATATTCCTAACTTAAAAAATAAAATATTTAAGACCATTTGATTAATTTCTGTGACGTCCACCACATGGTAAGATGTTAGTTCCTGCTGTGGCCACCAGGGGACTCTGACAGCTTGCTTTCATATCCCAAAATGTTTATCTAAGATTATTCTATAAATGCGCCAAGTTTCATGTTTCTAACCCAAAAATGCACGATCTTAGGCTTAGATCACCCACTATTAGAAGTGAACGCGCTGAACAGAGTGACGTGGGGCTAGTTTAGTACCTTTTAATGCAGTGTTTCTTAACCTGGGTTCGATCGAACCCCAGGGGTTCGGTGAGTCAGTTTCCGGGGTTCGGCGGTTTGGTTCACCCTTGGGTTCATTATGTTTTTGTTTTATGTGAAATTCATGTTTTGTTGGTCTTGTTCTTTGAACACCGTGATTTCGTGTGCAAATGATCCATGGTACAGTTTGTGCACTAATACAGTATATAGTTCTTATGTTTTGAATTTGAAGGAAAAAAAACACATTTTATTTTTCCAACTACGAAGGGTTCGATGAATGTATGAAACTTGCGGGGTTCAGTACCTCCAACAAGGTTAAGAACCCCTGCATTAGTGCTAGCGAATTGTAAACTACCCTTCTATTTGCCTATTGTCATGGAAAGTTAGTAATCTTGCCTCCAAACTATCCTAGTGTCAATATTTACTTGCCAAATAAGTTAACTTGCAGTCAGTACTAACGGCTTCTAAACTATCCCCGTGTCATATACTTCTCCACAAATATTTGTCCTTTGGAACACCACAGCATCTTGGTAATTTCGTGTTTTGCTGTTAGAGGCGAATATGTCGGCTGCTAAACTGTGTTTGAGTTAAGTAGTACTGAAAATAACTATTTTAGTTGAAGAAATAATTTCATTCACTGAAAAATGACAAATTACACATTACATTTGAAAATAACGAGTTAGTAACCACAACTCTTAGTTGGTGGGACATCAAATTCTTCATAAGTGTTCATGGATTTATTTTCCAAGTAAATATAAGTTCAGCATCTAATATTACATACAAATTTATCAAGAAATATATACAATTACTAGAATGCATGCACACTGGGTGACAATTGAAAACTACGGGAACAGCATTGATTTGGTAATCTTGCCTCAGCGATCCGATTTCCTAAAGGTTCCCTGTTGGAATTCTTCTGACAGAAAATGGAGCCAGCAAATGCAAACTTGGTCTGCATTCCAGTCTGTGTTACTGCATCTCACTGTATCAGTTCATCTTCTTATCTCAGGCTTCTCGGGAAGCTGAAGACTGGTTGTTGGAAACAGCAGATCCACCAGCATAAATGATTTCAAAACTTTATTTGATAATCAGCAATTTACGACACTGGCCCATATTAGCATCTGGAAATTCCATTCAAACTTATTCTTAGTCATAGGCACTGTGTTCTATGGTTAAATAATACCTATGTTGGTGATTGTCAAGTTTAGTGTCCTGGGCACTGGATGTTACCAGAGTATATTTTGTGGTGATGTTGATACTTGGATTCCTAGTGTAGGCCTTATGGTCTCTTACAGTCTCCTTCATTCTTATGTTCTTCTTATTCCAGTCCGGATTTGGCCATACAGCGTTCTCAAGCTATAATACAAAAGTATGAATAAAATATGTACCAGATAAGAATAAATGCAATTTCATTAGTTCATACTCACATCAGCCATGCACCCACGGAAGATACTACCGTTTTCTAAATGGCTACTTTAAAGAACTAGAAGTGCCAAATCCCAATTTTTCACAATATAGATAGATAAATAGATCAATTAATAAACAGCAAATAAGTCAAATTAAAAATAAATACTCACCATAAAACATTCAGATGCATGATAAATTTTCTAAAGCTTCAGAAACGCCAATGAAACGTAATACCCCCCATGAAAATAATTTAGATTGTGTGGTTAAATTTTGGAGCGTAATGCAATTGAACAATTTCAAAACAACCAATTCACTAATCAAGAATACAGAGGTCTATGTTCCAGGATTAGGAGTTTTACCTATCTACCGCGTTGTAATTAAAAAGAAAACTGTCATCCAGTATGGAAGGGGTTGATTGAGACAAGCTACATGAGCCCATCGCGAACGAAAGGACAGTGACGGAGGTGAATGAAATATTCTGGCAACAGAACTGGATAACATGAATCTTTCTACAGGCCTGATCCATCGCGTGCGTACGTATGTATATGTGTGTGTTTGTGTGTATGTGTGTGTGTGTGTATGCATACAGTATCTGTATACGTGTGTGTCCGCTCCCTAAAGTCGAAACTGCACAGTCTAATTAAATGAAACTCGGCATAGCGACTAAAGTTTGTCCAAGACTATATCCGTTTCAATATCGTATAAATTGAGAATTTCTGAGGGACGTAGCGAGGGAGACATAGCCCACACTGCTTATCTCGTTATATATATATTTTTGTCAAACATAGCGTGACGTTACCGTAGCTTTATCTGTTCGGAAATGTTGAGTGGAAGGGAAATGGGTGCAAATTAACTTTGCGGTTAATTACATTTGTATTTACATTGACATTAACATGTTATCAGTATCGTTATACGAAGCACGCTTTACTATTCCAGTTCCAGCATTACGACACGCATCGTCTCATTGCGTAGATCAGACAAAAAAAAAAAAAAATCCCGTTACAACTGTGACTATTCTGTGAGTTCGATTTATTTTTACTGCATGTTGGTAAGACCGGCCAGTTCTCAAAACAAACATGATGCATTACGAATGTTAATTTTAAATGACATCAGATCATATTTCATAGAAAAGTATTGTATATTTTTTGTACTCGTGAAACGACAATAATCTTTTAATTTCAGTTTAAAAAATCGAGGAACTAATTATGAGTTATTGAATAAATCTTTCTGTGTCGATAAATAATCCATGTATTTTAGAAAATTAAAAATAAGGTTACAAATATAATTTTGCTAAATTAAGTTCCCCGCAGTGATCATGTCTAATAAGATGGTGCCATATTGGATCACATACTATCTCTCAGAATCTTGAAGCTCTTTTTTTTAAGCTTTAGTAAATCTTTTATCCACGAGATTGTTTATAATGTAAAAAAAATTACAGGATTATAGAGTATTGTGATTTTTTATATTTAGTTTTTGCTCTGTCGTAATTTATTATTACAAGCAGTTCTATTCATGTCTTGTGCGTCATTTTCTCATTGTTCATTGGAATGACCATTTAGATAATTTCATAAATATCTTTTGCATATTTCATTCTGATTTAATCAACGACGCAATTCATGTGTATCTTTGTCCCAAAAATGTTAGTTTTATTGTACGAAAGAAAGAAATTAATGATGTTCAGCTTTACACAATCGGAAGAGGAATCAGTCGCTTTGACTGAGTACTCATGCACTCGATACGTCATCTTAACTCACTCAAACATGAAATGATTTATCTAATCTGAATAAAATAATGTGGCGTTAACTAGAATATTTTTTATTAGATGACATCTTTTTGAGGGTTTAAAGGCAGCTGCCGGTTAATGCATATAAAAAAATACCAGTGCACAGTATTATTTGGCCCTTAGCAACAGGGCTGTAATGGCTACGGAAATGATGTTAGCTGTTGCAAGAACTGAAGTTACCTCACATTCCCCATATAACTATGATTGTGATTTAAATCGACTAAAACGTAAGAGCGCAGATTTAATTTGAAATATCTCATCATAATAACACAAGTGATGGTCACAGGAGCCATCGTCTAGACTGTCCTTTCAAGATGCGAGAAGCCAGCCGACCGAGATGACTGGCGACCTCTGTTGCCAACCAACAGTTACTGACTCACAGTAAGGGAGGTCATGGTTAACATGACCTAATACAATACCACAACTGCAGAGGTGAATCTTATTTCCCCTTAGTTTGCAGTCAATAATGGTGCCGCCACTGTTGCCCTTTATAGAATAATTCTGCCTGCGTTAGCAGCCAGAACAATTGCAATGCTATATGTGGTAAATCCGTAGGCACTTCCGTCCTTGTCCCTCATGTTGGTGTCGTTGGTCAGTTGTGACCCGAGTTCCACGCTACATCAAGAGGAAGTTCCTACTACTAGTCAGTTCTATAACAGTTCCGTATCTTTTTCATTTTTGGTGGAACCCGCAGAGGGCCGCTCACTGGCGGCATAATGCGTGGGTGCTGAGGGGTTGAATTAAGGGTTGGAGATAGGATTTAGTCCAGGAATGGGGTTAGGATAAAGGTTCAGGGTGGAATCAACATTAGGGATTAGGATTGCGATTGAGGATTTTCGATCGTGGCATTCCTACAGGAATGTCTAGAGTATCAGTTCGTGACTGCCGAAGTCCCTGTCTCCCTATTTAAGACAATCAGCAACAGCAGTGACATACTACCTTCGTCAGGTTGGATAATATGGTTTTCTGCAGCAATGGTTAATGCCTCAACGCCCACAGCCAATGGTAGCAATAAACAGCCACAGCATCCGAAGCATGAGCCTGGATGAGGGTGAGGGTGGGGTCAGGAGGTGTCCGAGACAGGAGAAGGACCTCAAGTTCATAAAAAATCGAACCATGAAAACACATGGAAGGAATTAAACATTCTTACCTCCCATCATTTCGTATTTTCTTCCCAATTTCTGGGACCTGCATTGAGAAGTGAAAAGTCGCCAACATAATAATTCAAAATAAAGAATCCAGCTACTTGGAATACGAAGAGCAGCATAGCTTAGTCTATGAGACAGTGAGGAGATCCTTATTATTTTACATCCCACCAGGGCTATGAAACTAGCTTCAGCAGGAAGATGGGAAGCTATTCCATTATTTGAAAATCAGCTTTAGATTTTTGTACGTTGGATCCGCTATCGTTCAGTCTCAATATTCATTGGAATCACCAATGGAGTTGGAATACACACACACACACACACACACACACACACACACACACACACACACACACACACACACACACACACACACACACACGTATATATATATATATATATATATACGTATGTATGTGTTTATGCAACAGAAAATCTAGAAGCGTGTTTAAAAAATCCAAGCATAGCCACTAGGAGAGTTAAACTAAGAAAACAAAGCCCTATCGTGTAATTGCATCTTCATGTACAGCTGAGAACAGGTATATATATATATATATATATATATATATATATATATATATATACATATACATATATATACATATATATATGTGTGTGTGTGTGTGTATGTGTGCGTGTATGTATATGCAAGCCAGATGGAAGGGAAGATGGCCGAGTGTGTGTAGGTGTGTATGCATATGTATGTATATATACATATATATATATATATATATATGTACATATATATGTGTGTGTATGTATGTATATATGTATATGTAATATATACGACTATATATGCATACATATAAATATATATATATATATATATGCATATAAATATTGCAAGCAATCACATCACCGTCATACAAAAATGCAAAATAACCACAAGACAACTTGTAGACAGTAAGTACTTTCGTATATTACATCTTCAGACTAAATGACAGAGATACAGAGTTGGGTTTAAATATAAGTATCAGGTGCAACCTTAGGGGGGAAGGGGGGAGACATTACAATGTGAGGAGGGGGGATGACCTTACCCCTATCGACCTGACTAACACATAAGGCTCAATCTGGCGGAAAGATCTCGGTGACCATTTGGGTTACCAATTTATCACATTTAAAATGACCATAGCTTAAGTTTATATTTTTGTCAAACGTGCCTGATATTAAGCATGATTCTATTATATTTCTTTCTTGTAGGCTTTTTCCTTTAGCTAAAATTGTTGCCTTAGACCAATCAATATGATGGTTGTATAATGCTTTATGTTGGAATAACGCATTATTTTCCTGGGCAGATCTCACACTATATCTATGTTGGGAAATCCTTGTTTCCAAGTTTTTCCCAGTTTGTCCAATATAAAATTTATTACAATCTTGGCAAGGAATTTTATAGACCACACCGTTGTTGTTAGGAGGGCTGTTCTTAATTAAAGTTTTCTTAATGGTGTGGTCATATTTAAAAGCTACTTTGATATCCAATTTTTTTGAGTAGGTTAACAATACTAAGAAATTTTTCATGAAAAGGAAGAACAAGTGTATTAAGTTGTTTATGGTTTCCTTGTTCTTGATTGCAAGTTTTGTGAAAGCGTTTCTTGGCGGTGTTGTGACATTGATTAAGAATATGAGTAGGATATTTTAACTTTTCCCCAATATTCCGGATAGTTCTAAATTCATCATCAATAAATTCAGGATCTGAAATCCTGTAAGCTCTCAAGTACATGGAAATAAAAACTGATCTTTTTACATTGATGTGGTGATTGGAATAAAAATGAACATAGGAAAGAATATTGGTAGGTTTTCTATAGACTTTTGTTTTCAGAGTACCATTATCTCTAATCATTTCAACATCTAAAAAGGGCAAACTGTTGTTATTTTCTATCTCAAGAGTGAAGTGTGTGTGTGTGTGTGTATTCACCTCGGATCTGCTGCACTCTCTGTCGAGACAGCCAGACACCACCCTACGGCAGTGAGCTCAGAGCTCATTATTTGCCGATCCCTGAGACCACTCACACACCACACACCGGGACAGCAAGATCACAACTCCTTGACTAACGTCCCGTACCTACTCACTGCTAGGTGAACAGGGGTTACACGTGAAAGGAGACGAACCCAACTTATCTCCGCCCGGCCGGGGAATCGAACCCTGGTTATCTGGCTTGTGAGGCCAGTGCTTTACCAATCCGCCACCGAGTGTGTGTGTGTGTGTAGGTGGGTGTGTGTATACTGTATATGTCTGTATGGGAGACTTACTCGGTTCCACATAGGAGAAATAAAGGACAAACCATATCAGAGGCAGAGAAAAGATGAAAAGCCGAAAGGCGCCCAGACAGAACCGGACGCGCCGTCCCGCCGGAGGATTAGCAACCAGCAGCAGCTTAACAAGGGCAGACGGTCAAGATGATCAAGGGGAGTAGTAAGTCACACTCTACGACGGCCACGCATCTCCTAATTGTCAGGAAAGGAAGCGGAAGACGCCCGACTTCAGAGCCGACTCCTCGATCTAGATGGCAGCACAGTGGCAAATGCAGCGGTCCTCTCAGTGTCGAAGACGGTTCGCGTTAGCCTGGCAGCCAGACCCCGCCCCTGTTTGTCATTATTTTTTTTTTTCTCCACTCACGAGCGAAATGTCTAAAGTGAAAGTATGTTTGTGTGTGTGTGCGTTTGTATGCGTGTCTGTGTGTGTGTGTTTGTGTGTGTGTGCGCGCGCGTGCGTTCCTCCCATATTATCTGTAGCAAGTGCCCCACGCTGCAAATAAAGACTGGCAGCACGGAAAGCGCATCGGCGGCATCCCTAATAATTGATCAATTGTGTGTTGGGGTCTTCCGTGTCAGTCTGCCATGTGAGTGCGGATTAACACAAACTAGCACAGTGACAGAGACTACAGCTGCACAATACCGCTCTACTCAGCAGCAGCACGGCACCAGACACAGAATAGGAGCAGCTGCACGTGGGGCAGCTTACAACCGTCGGGCCACGCCTTTCGCCACTACGCCTCCTCTCCCTCTCCACTACGCCCCTCCTGTCCCGTCCACTCGTTTCAACCGAACCCTCCCCCATAGCGTTCTTCCTGCATGCATCCTTCCATACCTACACCACTTCTCGTTTTTCCCTCTCTCTTTTCCATCCACTTCCTATTTCTCTCCTTCCTTGCTTCAGTCACTCGTAACTTCACCCTTTATCCCCTTCACCCTTCCCCTTTCACCTTTTTTTATATCCTTTCGTCGCCTTTTATCCTGCCTATTGTACACTGCTTGCCTCCTCTTCTCCATTTACTAATGCCGTGTATAAAAACGCAGGCCCTACGTTTAATCAAATACTCTCATTCACCCTACTTCCTTACCAAATTTAAAGCTGGTCGTGCCTTTATCGTCCTTCCTTTACCCTTCTTACCCCCTTACCTCCCACCAAATCTGTATCCCAGCTTCCTGCTGTTTCCAGCTTTTACTTCTTTTTTTCCTCCCTGCCTGGCGCCATTCTCCCTCCGTCCACCCACGCTCAACGTTGACCACCTTCTTTTTCCTCCCTCCCTCCCTCCCTTCTTCCCACATTTCCCTCCTCCTTCTTCACTCTCCTTCCTCTTCGTCTTCCCTTTTCCCTTTCGACACTCCACCCTCTCACCCCGACTCCCTCTTCGTTCCTCCCTGATACCCTCATTCCTTCCTCTCCCATTTCGCCGTTTATTCGCAGTGTTTGTTTACCTAATTGTATTTACCTAATTGTGTTTTACAGGATAAGAGCTACACTCGTGAAGTCTCGTTTCTTGTCTCCATCTGTCAAGCTTGACTTTAAATTCATTTATGTTTTACCAAACTATATTCTCTTGTAAGTTATTCTAAAATTTTATGCACCTATATGGAAAGTTATATTTCTTCTCATCCTTCAGTCATCTTCCTCGTTATCTTTATCGATGAAACTTTCTCTGTCAATTTTGCTTATTCCATCCACAGTTCTGAAAACAACAATCGTACTTTTTTTATATAGGTAGATGTTTTTGTAGCATTTCTTTTTAATTGTTTACAGTTACAAATTTTGTCCAGATATTTTTTGTAACATTTGCAATCTTTATCTTTTATTCTCCTCTTGATCTTTATGTCGTCAGCAAACTCCTTCGCGTGGCTTGTCCCTCCCATCATATTTACATAAGTCAAGAACGTCACGGATGCCAGTACTGACTTTTGAGTCATACCCCCTCCTTTATTATATCTATCTAACCTAAATACATCTATTTCATGTTGTGGATTGAGTCACTTCCCACAGCTGGCTAAACCAATTCATACTGACTTCTTGGTATCCGTGATGGAACTGCATTTGTATACAAGGTTATGACGCGTTTTCTTTTATCTACTGCATCCTAAACAAGATTTTCCATAATTTCACCATCATGACCAAATCTTTCTCCACACTTTCCTGTTTTTCCTTCCTCTCATGTTATTTAATCTCTTTTAATTTATCTTTTTCTTCTTTATGAGTTATGCTGCATCCCCATTTTCACTCTATTAACTATTTGACAGTCTATTTATTTGACTTAGCCTTGGTCATATTATGATTACCCTCTAGTTCATTCTTTTTAACTTAACTGTATCTTCTTTCAGACTAATGTTTACTCTCTAAATTGGTCAATTTAAATTTTCTGTTCATCGTTAAGAGCTGTCACATCATAGGCATTCTGAATCGTTCATCTTAGATTCCTAATAAGATTATTAAAATCTATACTCTTAAACGTCACACCTGACTCACGTCCGTGGATGGATTCCTGACCTCCTGTTGACTTGTTTCTTCCCGCCACTTCTTGTTTGCTTAATTTTTCTTCCATGATGGTTTTATCAGCCTCTCCCTTCACACAATTAAAAACAATCAAATCTGTAAAGGGATCTAATCCCAACTAGTGAGATCAACGTATCGTGGTTAGATTTTCCTTCTTCAAAAATTTGACCCTCAGGTGTTTATATTTTGAACCAAGATTTCTCCAACTCGGTCTAATATTGTAGCTGCTTGCCCCCCGTCTTGTGTGAGATTCAACACTGTAATCACTTTCCTACTATTGCAATAAGCTTAGTGGTAATTCGACACGGCGAAATAAGCTGTTTTTACTAGGAGCCTCTTTCGGCTGCTCTTCCCGCTGTCGTCTATATTTTTATTTATTGTGTGTGTGTGTGTGTGTGTGTGTGTGTGTGTGTGTGTGTGTGTGTGTGTGTGTTTGTTTGTGAATCACCTTGACATTGAACCCTT
Source organism: Oratosquilla oratoria (assembly GCF_046742065.1). NCBI lineage: Eukaryota > Metazoa > Arthropoda > Malacostraca > Stomatopoda > Squillidae > Oratosquilla > Oratosquilla oratoria. Next base: position 17,699,572 of record NC_134797.1, on the reverse strand, counting down.
GCTGGGTATTGACTGCATAAGTTCAATGCAGTCAGTGTTTGAGAGAACGACAACCCTACGGACTAAAATCATGCAGCATTTTCTTATGACTGGTGACTAATTTCCACTCAATAAATAAATAAACATAAATAAATAGATAAATAAATAGATTAATTAATAATAACTTTTAACTTCTAACATCCCTCCTTCCTGCTAACCACCTCAAACCTCTCTTTTGCCACCTCTGTGACTTCATCTTTCCGGCACAATATTGTCGCTGGCTATCGACGACAAACTAAACACTCGTTAGCCTTGGAGCACGTGCTGGACTCGTAACCAACTGATATTCTTGCAGCTGAGAACTCGAAACGCCTATAACCCGATCCAAGGGGAGGAGTACATTGTGAATATTCCACGTCCTGCGTGAGGCGCGACCTCGGATCTGCATGGTTGCAGAGATGGCAGCCCTTGAAGCTAACCAATAAACGGTGCCAGCAAATAGCGTAGTTACTTGTAATACACAGGAAAGAAGCTATGGTCCTTGAGAAACGTATTATATTTCCCACTTGTCATATTTCATATTAATAAATGGTTTCATCTTGGGCTACATTATTTTCTAGGCTATTCCAGAATTATTTGTATGAAAAACTGCATTTTTGTTTACATCTTTCAGACATGTTTTTTTTATTGTTCCCATGATATCGTGATACCCTCCTACCCCAGATCAAGAGATTTTCTTTCAAATCTGCCCACCCCCTTCAGTGATCTGAATCCTCAAATAATCTAGTGCTTCTTGTAGGGTCTTTGCCTTCTCTAAACCTTGTTTACATTCCACTTTGTGTGGGGACCATACTGCTGGATATGTGTGCGTGTGTGTGTGTGTGCGCACAGTACATTTGCTGCAGAACAAAGGCCCTCCCCTCAGGGGTGCAAGCCTATACAGAAGAGACAACAAGGGCTGGAGAAGTGGTACTCCTCCTCAGCACCGTGAAAAGACGGAAGCAACAAGTCCTGGAAGGGTTGAAGTGAGGAGAGGGTCGCGAACGGCCTCTCCCACGGGCGACGACATTGTCGACGAGAAGGAATAAACACGTTGGCAAATCGAGCTTGATTTACGGGCTAACAAAACAAGGCTTGTGTGCACTTCTATGAAAATATACGAAAATGTCAGTTAAGGGATACTAACGCCATTTTGGTTGAGAGTAAGCACTTAACTAGAATCTATTAAGACAATGTTAAGCTCACGGGAAATAATTAAAAAAGAAAAAAAAAAATCTACCCAAGCAGGTTTCTTAGTTGAAGGTCAACGTAAAATGTGATGTTTGCTTTATAAGGTTAACACTGTAGGTTCACAATAAATAATGAAGCTGGTAGACAATGAATATTCAACCTATACAAAAAAGGGCAGTACTATAAATTAATTTAAACGAAACGTCAAATCGACTTCATGTACGTTATTTTCACTAAAATAATTTGCATGAGAAAAGCAATATCATATTTGAAGATACCTTACTTAAATAATACCATTAAGAATACATAATCTAATAGGTTAAGTTTCTATTTTTTTTCTATGTAAAAGTCAAGGTACATGACAAAATTGACAAAAGTTGCTTTTAAAGCGACTGAACAAAAGTCCAGGCACAGAGAGCATGTCAACCGAATGAAAAATTAGATATGCACGATTTGTTCACATAGTTATGAACACAATTTCACGTTTATCGTGAAGTATTCAGTCAATTTAGATAAATTATTTAGTTATGTTTTAAGACACATTTCATGAACAGGCCTTTTTATCTATATGTTTTTATAAAAAAAAAAATTGATTCATTACAGGTGTCCTAGTTAATTAATGCCTCTCCATTCCTTCTTTTCTCCAGTTTTCTCTTTTTAAGATAGTTTCACACTACAAAATGGCACTACAGTTAGATATAAAACTATATATTCTGTAAGAATATATTACTTGTTGGATAAGATATTTTAATTTCAGTTTTCTTTGAGACTTTCAGTGGTATGTGATTTCAGTGGAATGCGTGAGATGAATACAGAATTCAGCCGAGATGGATTTTCTATTTTGAATGACCCAATTAACATTTACGTGTTTCTTTTTCCCACTGATCACCTATCGCTCTCCTAATATACTTACGGACATATTGATAAATATCTTTTAGCAGATGTAGGGTGGGTAGGAGGGGAGAGTTGCCATGTACACAATGTTGGCAGCACTGGAACTAATGGCCAAAGTTCGTCTAAAACAATAAACAAATGAACGAGTGTTTATTTATTTATCTATTTATCTACTTATCTTTATTCATTTTTCACGCTTCTTGGCAGATGCCAGTTAGGCTTACAGCATGGCGTCCGGACTAAATTTCTTTATCTATCACGACTTTCATACTTTCCGATCTCATCCACCTCTATCAACGTTCTTCTTCTCACAAGACTTTCATCTACTACATCTTAGATCCTAGGCCTCTTGGCCTCATGCCATCCGGGATCCATTCCATGTATGTACTTCCATGCATGTCGATCTTGTGCCATTCTCATTATATGTCCAAACCATCTCAGTCTTCTTCTACCCGTTTTCTTCCAATATATGTTCCATACCCAAGTCTTCCCTCATCCGAGCATTCCTCAACCCTTCCTTCCTGGTTACTTCTCTAAATGGCCTTAACATTCTCATCTTTGCAACGTTGCTGTACCCAGTCTTCAGCACCACACAATAAGCATTGATTTCAGTTTTGTATTGGAAATGATAACTTTTGTTCAGTGCCATCTTCTTGTGTTACGGAAGCTAAGGGTAACCCGCCAGTGGCTTGCTAGGCCTATCTTGGTCTCTCGAGGCCCGCGGTTCCTTGTATATTCGGTGCGGCGTTGACCTCTCGCCAGCGGGCCCCCTCATCCACCAACCGAGGGACGTGCCTGATAGGGGTTCCCCCTCTACTGTTTAGATAGATAAATAAACGAATAAATGAATGAACGAATAAATAATTAAATGAATGAATGATAGATAATGAAAAGATAAATAAGCAAATAAATAAATAAATATGGATAAATACATAGATAAATAAGTAAATAAACAAACAAACAAATAAATGAATGAATAATATATATGAATAAATACATAAATAGATAAATAAACAAATCAACTAACAGATAGATAAATTAACAGATAAATAAACAAACGAATATATAGATAAACAGATAAATGAAAAAGTAAATAAACATATTGATAAATAAATACATAAGGCATAGATCAGTAAACACATAAGTAAATAGAAAAACAAATTAATAAAATTAAATACCTTTTCCCTATCCCTCCTGCCTGATGTTCCTGCATCGCCCCCCACCCCCCCACCTCCATCATAACTTACCTGGGGTCCATCTCTTCCATTATCATCTCTCCATCTGCACCTTTTACCTTTTCTTCTCTACTTGATTCGCCTCCTCTTCCTCTCGTAATTTCCTTCCAAAACATCTTTTTATTACTTTCAAAATTTGTTGTCATACTCTTACCCCGTTTCACATCTGCTCTCCTCTTTGCCTCCTTTATTTAATACTTTACTTCTCTTCTCTTTTTAATATTAATAATAATAATGATAATAATAATAATAATAATAATAATATTACCAACAACAACAATAATAAACGCTGATCACTTTTCGATTTTACTATCATTTTTTCTACTTTCTTAAATCTGACTCCATTTCTTTGTTCAAGGACAGAAACGCTGGCCGGCGCTGATTCATCCTTTTCCTTCATAAACATAACTCCTTCCTTTTTTTTTCTTTTTAGAACGAAAAGAATAGATCGACCAGGGCCCTTTATGTGCCAAAGAAAGGAAGAAAGAGATGGTTGGTCCCTTTACACGTGTTATCATTCTAACCAATAAAACCTCTACATTTCTTCCTGTATTCTGATTGGGTAATTGGGTACTGTACAGTCGCCAAGAGATTACTGATGGAGGAGTAAAAGCGGCAACGAGTGCAACAGCACTGTAGTCGAGAGGCCAAACGCAGAGTATGGGATCCAATGTATTTAACGTTTCGCCCAGCAAGGCTAATTCTGAAGAAGCCCTGCTGGGCGAAACGTTAAATACATTGGATCCCATACTCTGCGTTTGGCCTCTCTCCTACATTATTGATGGACATTACTCAAAGAAGCAGGAAGAGAGTAATTTGGTCAAGAAGGCAGGACAGACTGTAATGAATCAATAAATAAAAACAGTAAAAAGTGGACGAGTATAATAACTTATCGAAATCACAGAAGAGAAGCCAGATGGAGCCCTGCATGAGATTGTCTGCATAAGTTTAGTGCAGTCCATACATTAAGGGAATTTAGTGACACCACTAAGAACCAGGGTCAAACGACATTCTTATTTTGATTGGATACTAACCTCTACCCAAGGAAGAATCACATTTAATATTTCTCGTTTTTTTTTTCGTTTTTTTTTTTTTTTTTTTGCGACCCTCAAAAACTTCCATCACACCTCCAGGACTTCTACTTCTTTGGTGCGATATTGTGCCAGTTAGTGTCCATGACAGTGACTGGATTGG
>NC_134797.1:17542540-17687540 GCF_046742065.1 Oratosquilla oratoria | reverse complement strand
GTAATTTGTAACCTGAGGAAAAAATTAGAAAACAGAACCCTGTGGGTCGCCACAGTTTATAGGATTGGGAGAAGAACAATCACCGTCCGCAACAGCATGCAACGGCCTGAAAGGCGACCAGAAACGAAGGAACAGATAGAGGATTAGATACCGTATGAAAGTAGCTTAGAAACAAAGATCTATTCCAGCCACTATCAGATATGTCTAGTGAAACAGCAAAGGTTTTATCAGGTTACTCGAGATGACCAAAAAAAAAAAAAAAAAAAAAAAAAAGTCGAGACACCTCCTGCAGAGCGTCCTTCTGAGGAGGCTGCACCGATGATCGATTAGAAAGAAGTTCAAAAACAGACAGATATATCATAATTTTTTTCTGTTAGTGATTAAAAAAATTCACAGGAAAGTAAGGCGGATCTTGGAGAGCTGCAAGCGTTCGCTATGATTAAAGTAGCCAGTATATATATATATATATATATATATATATATATATATATATATATTAGCCAGTATATATATATATATATATATATATATATATATATATATATATATATATATATATATACATTTTTTTTTTTTCCATCCTTTGAATATCCTGTTCTGTTCCATTGGTGAACTTTGACCTCAATCTGCCCATAAGGGGGATCAGTAGCTATTTAATTCCTGCCGTCCCATTGCAACACATGCGTTTCCTCGGTGCTTCCTTGCACCTCATGACGTCTCCTGCGTGTGTTGTCTCCCGGTAAAAGAAACAAGAGCGTATGCCGCAACACTCGCTACGTTGTACTGTTGTCCTCGTTTTATTACTTTATTTCTCCCCGTCTTCTCCTTTTCTGCAATGGGGGGACGGGGAGGGTGGGTCGCCGATTTAATGAAGCGGCCTTGCTGTGGATGTGCTGTGCCTTGCGACACTGCTTCTGACCCAGGGCAGTGGACAGGGTGCAGGGATGACCCGTCATCCAGGAGGGGAGTGGAGTGTATTTAGGGAAGGAATGGGTGGGAATGATTTTATGCCTTTTTCTTTTTGGCTACCTCCTTGTAAAGGGGGGAAAGCCTTGGTATATGTATGTATACTATTTACATCCACCAGCAGAATTCATTTCACGTGATTAACTTGTCCAAATCCAGCGTCTTCTTTCGAGATCGTCTACCTCCATACGGTTTTATTCAGTTTCAGGTGACTTGAAAGAACGCTAACAAATGAAAAATAAATCTTTAGAATAAAATTTTAGCAACATCTCTTGATAATAATCTATTCTAGCAAACAACAGACGATTTTATTCAGCTGTGGGGGTGGGTAACCACCGGATAGTTTAACAGTAACACAAACACCAGTAACGTAACTACTGTATTATTCCGACCAAACGTGTGAGAGTGTGTATTTACTTAGTTCTATTTACCTCGATGAATTTTCAGGTCTGAGTCACAGTAATAGCACCCAGTTCCATTTTCCCCCTTGGTACAGTTCAAACATCATTTAGTTTGTTTTGAGCATTATAAATGCTTTGGGTTTCATTCGTCCTTTTGTTAATTTGTATCTGCTTGTGTTTGTCCAATTGTGCATTGTGGGAGTAATTTTTCACCTTGTTTTCATGTATGTCACCATGCTCGTGATTCTATCCAACTACGCCTTTTCTGTGTCCTCTTTTTTTTCTGTGCACTCTCCAGGTCTTCTCATGGATTTATTGCCATCTACCCTTGTTTTATTCTGTCTACATACTAAGAATATTCTTCCCTCTCACAAGGGAGGTCGCATCCAAGGCATGTGACCAGTCCCACCCTTTATACATTTCTTTTAATGTCCTGTTCTCCCCCATTTTCTCCAAATGCCCAAACCACATCAGCAATAATTTGTTCATTCCTCCCACTCACCTCCTTACCCTTCCCCCAGCATATTTTTCTTCGGTATTTTATCCAGTTGTCTACATTTCTCGGGTTTCCTTCCCCAGTTCACCCACCTTTATCTATGGCATCCCCCAGTGGTGGTCAAATTAATAAAAAGCCTCAGTTTCATAACCGTTCATCCAGCATGTAATTCCGTTAAAGTTGAATCAATAAATCCACCATTAAACTAATGGAAGTTAATTGTTAATCCGCTACTTCTGGAGTGAATCACTTTGATGGGATTCAGAACCTTGGAACACTTCCTAGAGAAAGAGCAGTCTATCATCTGCAAAGGGTACATGTTAAAGACGACCAAGTCGGCGAGTGCTTTGTCCACAGTTGCCTGATAAACTGGCGTATCAGTGACACTCTACCAAAGGGTCCGACAATAGACAACCTGCGAGGTTGTCTGACTAGCTTCCTGTCAGTAGGTAGAGTGGATCTATCGCTGGGCAGACTTGGACTAGAGAAGTGACTTTTCTTCTTGACACAATTCGATTCTATCTTACAAGTTCCCTATACCTCTGTGTATTTAACGGCGTTGTTGCTACTTTTGTGGGCCCTCACCATATGTTGTTTGGGCAAGTACACCTTACAAAGAAAAATATATGTAACTATTGCCCTGTGTTTTCCTGAAGGACACACACTTCTCAAGATGCGGCCAGCATACTCATTATCCACCTCAGCCTCGTCTGTATCACCCTCATTAACCACAACAGTTTCCCGATTGCTCAGTCTGTCCTGGCCGATCTCAGTCTCTTAGACAACCGAGACAAAATGATGAGTTCTTACGATATACTCGATTGATAGGTCTACTATGGTCGATGATCACCCCGAACTCCACAGCCTAAAGCTTAGTTACAGTGACATGATCGATCGATCTGACAATTTAAAACACTTCTGACCTAGTGACTTGTAACAAACAATAAATCATGGATTAACGGAAACCGAAGGAAAAATGTAAAAGAAGTTATCTATAACCCGTTAGCTTAGAAAAATAACGCATTAACATTTTGACAAATAATTAATTAGCACCTTTCTTGACGGATTAACGATTGATGTTTAAATCCTCACCAGTTGCATTAGCCTGAGTAGCTACATTCCGTTCCCATACAGCAGCACCGAAGCCACTGTACTTTCAACTATCGTCATCTTCACTTTAATAGATTCTCCTCACCCTTCAACACCTTCAGCATACCTTGCCACACTTGTATGCACTAATCTACACATTTTTATGAGTTCAAACAATATTGCCCGATTTAGTGATTCTTAGAGATAAATTTACCCTCTAGGGGGTGAAAAACGACACGACATAGGGTAAACATTCCTCATACATGACAGTTTATTTTTGTGGTATGAATGTCAAAGTACATACATATACCAAAGGCTTTTCCCCCTTCACGGGGGGGTAACCAAAAAGAAAAAGGCATAGAAACCACTCCCACCCATTCCACTTCCCTCCACCCTCCCTCCCATCTCGGCACCTACTGGATGACGGGTCATCCCTGCATCCTGTCCACTGCCCTTGGTCAGAAGCAGTGTTGCAAGGGACAGCACATCCACAGCAAGGCCGCTTCATAAATTCGGCGACCCCCCTCTCCGTCCCCCCCTCCATGCAGAAAAGAAGACGGAGAGAAATCCCTTTTGTGAGACTAATCAATAAACGTGTTGCTTGTTATCTTTGTGTGCCTTCATGATGGCTACGCATCTTCTGGATGGTATTAAAGGGGTAAATGGTGAAATACATCAAGCCGACGGAGAAAATAATGGAGTAAAGATGGAGAATCCCTGCTTTAATGACTTTAATATATTAACGTATTTATAGAAACATCTATTTTTTTACGTAAAATCCTCAATAACATTTTACAAGCACATTTCCGTAAATTTTACAGATTGATTTTTACAGCGTATGGTTGAATAGAAGAAAATGTCAATTAGGGACAGTATGTGAACGGAGTGTGAGGTATGGTTGTGAATGCGTATGACCCTGGTAATGAGAAAGATGGAGAGAGATAAAGAAATAGTGGGTAATATATATATATATATATATATATATATATATATATATATATACACAAACACACAGGGTTAAACGAGTTTGTAGATTTTTGGAGGGGATGTAAATGCAGTGGTGTTGGGGGTCTAAATGCTAGAGAATGAGATGAACGAGTGAGTGTAGTAAAAAATGTATGCTGTGCTATGAAAGAACGAAAGCGGAGAGACAATGTTGGGTGGGTGAACCGAAAGAGAGCTTATGAGAGCGAATACACCACAAGAGTAAGAAAGATGTACGTGAACGAAATGGTCCAGGGTGGTTGGAAGGAAGCGTAGTCGAAAGTGTAGTAAAGGACTATGTAGTGGTCCCCAAGAGGGTGACTGGAAGAGGTCTGGCTGTGATCGTGTTAAGGAGATAGAGCAGTGGGATGTCTGATCGAAGGAAGATTGAGACTAAGTGTATGGTGGAGAAAGAAGAGAAGAACAAGAGAACTCCTAAAATGAGCTTATATGCCATTTTATACACTATCGTACATTGTAAACTGTACTTGGTGATGTATATTTTGTGCCATATATTCTGATATAAAATCTATGCTGTGTGCATTATGTATCACATATACACATTATCCTCGGTTCATCAGAGCGAGTTTTCTCCTGAAAAGACTTAGTGGGAAACTAGTCAGGAATAAACGCGGAGATAGACCAGATTCTTCTTTTTGTAATTCCAAGACAAATAAATTAGATAGAGTGTCAATTTGAAGTGCTTCCTACGTCAGCATACATTAGTTGTACTTGTTCTAGTGTCTTCTATATCCGTTATGTATTAAATAAATTGATTCATGTGTAGTCATGTTCATTTTTTGACTATGGATACATTGTCTGCACCGCTCAATACACAACTGGCTGATTATTTGTTTTACACTAATACTAAATGAACATGCAAATGCGACATACTTGATGTATAAAAAAAATACTGCAGTTACGATATGACCCGTCATCCAGGAGGTGCTAAGATAAGAGGGAGAGTGGAGGGATGTGGAGTGTATTCAGGGATGGAATGGGTGGGAATGATTTTATGCCTTTTCCTTTTTGGCTACCTCCCTTGTAAGGGGAAAAAGCCTTGGTATATGTATGTATGTACGATAAAAAAATCACACTTTAGTGAGAATTTTCGGGCTCTAACCAAAGCTTTGGCTGTTCCCTACGATATAAATATTTTTGCATTTGATGTATGTCTGGACTTATGGAGACTTATTCTTCATATTTTACGAATTATAATGAATTAAGAATAAAAAAAAGGTTCACGTGCAGTGAAAAATTCAAGATGTTTAGCAGCTTCATTTAGTGACGTAAGGCTTCCCATGGTGTGTCGCTTCTTCATGGCAGTAGCAGAGGGCCGTCATAGGGTTGTGGGAAGGTATCACAATTTTCAAAGAACTCTATGAAGAATCAAACCTTTCTCACGTCGCCTGAGGCAGTCGTCCAACGTCACGCACCCGTTACAAGTCAGCCATTTTGGTATCTAGTGACACAGACAATTTTCCCAGAGGTGGAGGAGGGAACAGCAACCCTCTTTTGTCTCCCCACCTCTGGACGATCATGTGATGATAGATGGTGATGGCAGTAATAATACTAATGGTAACTAATTTATAATCTATGAAGATGAATTGATATAGCCTTAAAACATTTGACATCTGCTTGGCTTTTCCTCGACTGAACAAAATCGCCTGGTGGCAGTCAGAATCAATTGGACTGAAACGACGCAATGCTGACATGTCTATCAATTAGATAAAATTATCTGGCGTTATTCAAATAAGATTAATAAAAGTGACGATCCTTCGTAAAGGCAAATTTATTCTAAATCGACCTCTTTTGTCTGGCCTGACCATTATTTAACACGTGTACATAGGACCATATATAAGGCTGGCTAGGGCAAGGAGGGCCCGCCAATTTTTTTTACGACTAAGTGTGGTCGCCAAGGTCCCCTGAGAATGAATAAAAGGCTGTGTACTGCGACCTTACACCTACCGTTCTAGGGTCCCTGTTAACTGTTGTTGGGCGAGACTGATATGGCAGAAGTAGCCGAAATATCTAAAAGCCTAGGGGCACCAATATGGAATGATCAATGAAACATTTACAGTAAACTTTGCATTTGTAATTGATGCTAGCAACGTGACACTAATGGCGTGATTATGCATAGACCACCATGACCTGACAGTTGCAAGCTTCTACAAAATACAAATGTCAGCTTCGGTGTACGTAGGTTCCTTAGGACTGACTACACTCAAAATGCCGGCCGAATGGAGTACGGGAGTGGCATGATCGGTCAATTTCACATACAAAAACGCGCCATAAGCATACACGTCTCAAGCAGAGGCATATATTTAATAGTAGATTCATGTTGACATACATAATTTGTGTTTTACCAGTACTTACAATGACAGTCTACAAAATAGAGAAAAAATCGGCTGGGTCCCGTGTGTGTTTGTGCATTTGTTTTTAGGACTCACTAAACCCATTGTTATGATTGTATCTTTTTGAAATATGAATCTATCCAGTCTTCTTGATTTAAACTATGTTACATTTTTATTAGTGACATCCTCCCATATGTTGTGTTGTGTAATGCCATTATTCAAGATAACATTTATTTTTCCAAGACAATGGCTGGCCCATATTAGAAATAAGTTTTTATATTTATGTTATCTATATAGATACTTATGCTGTGTAACAGTAAATTGCATGAATTTATCAAATCACACAAAATAAAAAAAGGTAAATTATCATAATTTACCAGTCCACGTAATTTAGTTTGTATTCATGCAGAAAACAAATGTGTTGTTGAAAATATCTAGAATCAGTTAAACACTTTTCATTTAATTAGTTTATATTTTTGTATACGAATTTTGATCATTACTGGACCTAAAAATAAATGTGTTTTTACATTAACTTTGTGAATAATATCGTGCCGTCTTTTGTTTTTAATGTCTGTTTGTTTACAGTGGAGGCCCCAGTATTTTTGAATCTCGTGTGAACATTGAAAGATTTGGGTGCCTACCATTTTGGTATGGTCATGGCCAAGAAAAAGGTTGGTTTTACTTTCATTGAGGAGGATGTTTCAATACCTTTTTATTGCAATAAATCAATTTTGCATCTGCTGTGAGGTCAACTCTGGTATTTGTAGCAAATGATGAATTGGAAAGTAGAGTTGGCATGATAATAACATTATAGACTTTAATTATATATTCAAATAATTCTTCAATATATGATGTACATCTTCATTTGATACAATAGTAAGTTTCGAGTGTTTCTGCCCTGTTATTATACGATTTAGTATTTTTATAACGAATGTACAGTGTACAAGGATGCCCTAAATCCTTCAGACTTCAGTGTATTTAGGCCATAATAATCTAGTGAATTATTCTTGAGATAGTTTAGACTCCTGAGAGTGTTATTTGAAACCATTTCAGGTTTCTTTGTAGAACAATCTACTGCAGAGAAATGGGAGCAAGAAAGTATTTCTCAGCTGTAAGAAAGTCAAGTAGAATATTTTTCAGATATTAATGAATTTGGTAGTATGATAGTATCCCATTAATTACAAATTGCATTGAAATAGTCAGTGTTGTATTGTGAGTAAAGTGATAGTGATGAAGTAGTTTATAGAAATAAAGATTCACTCTTTAGTTTCTACACCTTTGCCGCGTTTAATACTGTAATGGGTAGGGTTCGGGGAAGCACATTACTATAGTTACGTATAATAATGTATTCTTCATGATTTAATATCCATATCACGAAAAAAGCTTATACTTTTGCAAATTGTAAAATCTTCAGTTCATATACTTGTTCCTAACTGCTGAGGAAGTCAGTTTTGTATTTTTTGTATCATAATGATAATGAAATGGTTATTTCCTCCATATGATGACAATGATGCATTATAGTATTTTCAATATATGAATATGTTTTCAGTGGAAAAAACAGCTGGTTTTGTTGATTGTGTTAGGATTAGGTTAGGATAGGATAGGTATTGCTGAATATTGAAGATTTCTAAAATTTTGCTGGGCTTTGGTATTTTCAAAAGAAATTATTGTGTAAAAGTTCTAATAACTGGTGTTATCATCTTTGACATATATATACTTAATTCACCAGCTCAAATCTGATAAATAAAAATACATAAAATATAAAATAAAAAATATTTTGAGTGCCAGCAATTTGAAATGGCTAAGCCGCTAAGCGATGTGAGTGGCTTATTGGTCATAGACAATTTGTCACCCTATAAGCACATTAACAATATTTGTGAGATATAAACAAATGTTGTATATAAAAGTAGAGTTTTACTTCAATCAGAAAACCTGACCACCACCACAACGCTACTATTACCACTGCAACAACACTGCCACAACATCACCATTGCAAAACCACCACTGCAATATCACTTGAGGCAGTCAAAGTTGATAGAGATACTGGGCTTCTCTAGAGACTGAGTGTTAGATGAGGGTGTTGATGGGTTTTGAAGACAGGCAGTGGGTAGATTATTCCCTGACATCCATCTTGCAGAACCACCACCTTCCAGTGCTGTTATTGGTACCTCCTCACATAAAGAGAATGATATAAGTAAGAGTGAGAGAATACAAAAAATGACAACCTAATGGTTTCTAGCCTTGCAAACAAACTTTTCAATATAAGATTAGAAAAACTGGATCCCGTCCACTTTAGAGGAAAGAAGAAAAATAGGTGAAATGATTGCTGTGCTCAGAACAATTAAAGGTAGGAATCAAATTGATGGGAATATTGGTTTGTGATGGGAGAGTGACGAGAGGTCATGAGAGAAAATGGGAAAGACAAGGTTCCAGAGGAAAATCAAGAAATATATCTTTCATTGAGATGTATAAACTTGAGTAATTTAGAAGAGGAAATGGTCAAAAGAAAAACAAATATAAAACCAAGTTTGACAGAAACAAAAAGATGGATCCCATAATCTTCTTTAAATTACAATTAGGTAGAAGATCAGGTAAATACATTTTGTGAAATAAATGAATTAAGTATCTAGAGGAGATGGACATTTGGGCAATCAACCAATTTGGATTTAGAAATGGAAGCTTATGTTTCAAATCTGATAGGCTCCTACTCAAAGGGAATGACATGCTACAAAAGTGGTGGATTGTGTGTACCTAATCTTGGGGAAAGCCTTTGAAATGGTACCTCACAAATGACCAATGTAGAAACTGGAACATTTTGGTGGACTTATAGGAAGCGTACTGGAATGGGTGACTTTCTGAAAGACCAATACATGTGAACAGTAGTACAGGATGAATTGTCAGGATGGAGGGAAGTAACAAAAAGAATCCTACAAGGGTAGGTACTGGCACAAGTAATATTTTTCATTGCTTGGCAACAGACACCATTTGCCTCGGATGCAACTACTTCACAAAGGACTGGACACAGAACACCTTATACCTCACTGCCCTACATTTGCTCTTTCCAGACAGCAGCACAAAATGTCTTCACTCGGTGATTTGTTGTTGTTGTCGTTCCCTAGACTGTCTGTCCGAGCAGTCTCGTCTCCCCAAGGAATGCCACAGCCGAAACTGGGTTTTCCCACAAATCCTTTATAGAGTGTATGTTGTGTTATTTGCGTGCATGATTGTGTATAATGCAGTCTTCCATTATGGTATGGTATGGGGTGAAGTGTTACATCCTGGGCAGCTGTTCACAATGCGGTCATCCAGCCTCTTCTGGTGATTTGTAAGTTGAACCAGTGGCAATTTTCCTGAGGAATGTGGGATTCCTGCAAAAGAGAGCTGAGGCAATGTGTTGGTTGATCATCATGGCAATTGCTGACAGAATTAAATCCACTCACATAAAAGACATCATAAACTGCAGCAGAACAAAATGGTCAGAATTCTCAGGGGGAATATAAAAAGATTTAGACAACTTCAAATTAGCTTATTTTCAATCTATTCATTAAGCACTGAAAGGATCACAATCTCTATAGTGAAAGCAAGGATATAGGAAATAGCACAACCCAAAATTCACTCCAGAGGTTGCTTGTATAATAAGAAATCAGTCTATCAATCCATTGCCCCTGGTCTCTCGTGCAGGAGACCCACAAACCCCAGGTAATGGATATGGTCACTTGGTGGACCACAAAGGTTACTCAGGGTAGAAATATTGTGTTGTTGTTGTTGTTGTTGTCGTTCCCTAGACTGTCTGTCTGAGCAGTCCCGTCTCCCCAAGGAATGCCATAGCCGAAACTGGGTTTTCCCACAAATCCTTTATAGAGCGTATGTTGTGTTGTTTGTGTGCATGATTGTATATAATGCAGTCTTCCATTATGTGTTGTATGGTATGGGGTGAAGTGTTACATCCTGGGCAGCTGTTCACAACACGGTCATCCAGCCTCTTCTGGTAGCTTAGAAGTGCTGGGTGGTGACCGCACCGCAGTCTGGCCAAGTGGACTCTGTCCTTTCGTGGGAGAGAGGATTCAGAAGGGTGGATATCAGGGGGTCTGGCATGCAGCAGTGTGTTGTCTTTCAGTGTGTTAATGGAGCGGTGAGTGATATGATTATGAATATGTTTCCGGAGGCTGGTATTTGGTGGTTGTGGAGGAAGAGAAGAGAGTATCTGTGCGTGATAAAGGTCTTTGGGTGTTGTTTTAATGTTTCTTGGTGTGTGTGGGTGTTCTGCTATGTAGTGTAGTGGGTGTAATGTGTTTGTGGTGGCTGCGGCAAGCGTTTGTGTGCCTCTCATGTCGAGGTGGTCCTTGACTTTGAGGACTTTTGTTTCATGGTGTAAATGGTCTGTAGGTGTTGCATTTGTGCAGCCTGTAATTGTTTTTAGGGCTTTGTTTTGTATGATTTGAAGGGTGTTGTGGTGTGTCTCACTGAGATTAGGAGCCCATGCAGGACTCACATAATTCAACACTGAGCGTATGCATTGTTTGTATATTGTTATATTAGTTTCTTTGTTTTGTCCAAATGTTGTTCCAGTGATTGACTTAAGTGCGTTAAGTCTGGGTGTGCATTTGTTTTTTATGTTTGTGATGTGTTGTTTGAAAGACATGGATGTATCGTATGTTACACCAAGAATTTTCGGTGTGTTTGTGTGTGGTATTAGAGTGTTGTTGATGTAGAGATGAGGTATTTATTTGTGTTCTTTTGTCCAGTTGGTGAGAAGTTGTTGTCTGGGGTTTGTTAGTGTGGGGTATTGTAAAATGAGGTGTTCAGTCTATAGTATGGTGGTTGTGTCTAGGGTGGTTTGATTCTGTGGCCAGGCCTACTCTGTTTTGATTCTGGATGGTGTCCTAAATGCATATATGCCAGTGTGGTTCTTACTTCTAGTGAGAGGGATGTATCTGTGGGTGAGTTCAGTGAGCCATCCCCCAATAACAAAGAGCAATTAATTGAAATGGAGGAAGGATTATTAGAACAAAACAATTAACATCTACAACACCAGAATAATTATATCACAAAACAAGTAAACAGTGTGTTAAAAGATAATTGGGAAAAATATGCAGGATTCTTAAACAAAAATATATGGAATAGAGTAAAAAACAAAATAAAAAGAAATTCTATCCACACATGAAGCAGAACAACACAAAACAAAATACCATTACTAAAACAGCACTACAGCTGCATAAATAAGCATTTCACAAAAACAAGTTTCAGACCTACAAAACCAGAAAACAAGGAAATGATAATAGATAAGATACTGAAGCTATCCCTCCTTTCTCCAGTATAACCTTGGAAGAAACTATCATAACTGAAGAACTCATATGCCACCTCAATCATTGGGGCCTTGTAGCTATAAAAGCCATCACAGCTTTTTGTTTCCCAAACTTAGCTCCAGATGTTGATTCTGTCTATATATATAAATATATATATATATACATATATGTATATATATATATATATATATATATTTATATATATATGTGTGTGTATTTACCTAGTTGTATTTTACGGGAAGGGGAGCTATGCTCGTGGGGTCCCGTCTTCATATCTCATTTTATCTAAACTTTTTAAATTCATGTATTGTTTTTGCACACACCACTTTCTCATCTAACTTGTTCCAACTGTCTATTACTCTGTGAGGAAAGCTGTTCTTTTTCAAATCTCTTCTATAGCTGTCTTTTTTTATTTTCTTTCCGTGTCCTCTAGTATTTCTGTCATCCCATTTTATCAGATTCTCTCTGTCAGTAATTTCTATGCCTTTCATGATTCTGTAAATAGCTATCAAATCTCCTCTCTCTCTTCTTTGCTCTAGTGTCTGTAGTTCAAGTTTTTCTAGTCTCTCTTCATATGATAGTTTTGAGAGTGTTGGTGCCAATTTTGTAATTGCTCTTTGTATTCTTTCAAGTTTTTTTATACATTTTTTTGTACTTGGTGACCATATCGTTGCTGCATATTCCAATCTTGGTCTTATCAGGATGATTAGGATTTTCTTCACCATTTCTTCATCCAGGTATGTAAATGCCACTTTGATTGTTCTTATTAAATTATAAGTTTCTCCAAAAATCTTATTTATATGTTTCTCAGGTGACATATTATTCATAACAATGACTCCCAGGTCCTTCTCATTTTCTACTTTTTTTATTCCTTCTCCCAATTTATATGCTTCTGTTATCCTGTTTTTGCTTTTTCCAAATTCCATTATACTACACTTTTTTGTATTGAACTCCATCTCCCACTTCCTACTCCATTCTTGTACTTTATTTAGATATCTCTGTGGTGATTCACAATCTAATTCAGTTTTCACTCTTTTCAGTAGTTTTGCATCATCTGCAAAGAAGCTCATATAGCTTTCTATTCCTTCATCCATATCATTAATATATATAGCAAACATTATTGGGGCCAGAACTGTTCCCTGCGGAACACCACTTATTACTTCATCCCATTTTGAGTGCTGGTTTCTTATCACTACTCTCATTTTTCTTTCTTGCAAAAAGTCCTCCATCCAATTTAGTAGTTTGCCCTGTATTCCTCCTTCAGTTTCTAATTTCTTAAGCAACTTCTTATGTGGTACTTTGTCAAAATAGAAACGCATGATCGTCCTTGTCTGAATCCAAATTGCCTTGGATTTAACACTGTTTTTTTCTAAATATTTTACCCATCTACTTTTGATAATTCTTTCACAAATTTTTGCTATTGTACTTGTTAGAGAGACTGGTCTATAGTTGGTAGGTTCTTCTTTATTTCCTCCTTTATATATAGGTACTATATTTGCTTTTTTCCAATCTTCTGGAACTTTTCCTTCTTTTAAGGAACTGCTTATTATGCTATGTATTTTGTCTGCCAGTTCATTCCTGCATTCTTTCAGAATCCAGTTTGCTATTTCATCTGGCCCATGCGATTTTCTGACATCAAAATTACCCAAGTGTGTCAATATTTCATTCTTTGTTACTTCTATTTCTTCCATAGGGGGGACTTTCTCTTTCCATTCATTCTCTTCAGGTTGTATGTTCTCCCTTGTAAACACTGATTTAAAATGTTTGTTCATAATTTCCGCCATTTCCATTTCCTCAGTGTATTCAACTCCCTCCTGTCTTAATTTCTCCAAGTCTTGTTTGTTTTTCAGTTTATTGTTTACAAATCTGTAGAATAGTTTTGGTTGATCTTTACACTTTTCTATGATATCTTTTTCATATTTTCTCTTTTCCTCTCTGCACATTTGTACATATTCATTTCTATAACAGGTATATATTTTCCATTTTTCAGGTCTTCTGTCTTTTTTCCATCTGGTCCAGGCTTTGTCTCTTTTGTCTTTTAACTCCCTACAGCTTTTGTTGTACCAGCATTTTACATATTCTTTTTCTTGTTTTTGTCTTGGGACATACTTTTCCACTCTTTTGTAAATTTTTGTCAAAATATTCCATTTCTCTTCTACTGTTGTTTCTTCTTTGTATATTTCTTCCCAGTTTTCCTTTTGAAAGAATTCTCTTATTTTATCAAAGTTTGTTTTTTCATACATCATTCTTCCTTTTCTATATTGTTCATTTCTTTTCATATATTTTTCTTCATTAAGTTCCAGTTCAATCAATATGTGGTCACTTTTACTTATTGGTGTTTTATATTCAATTTTGTCCACTATTCTAGGTTCGGATGTAATTACTAGGTCTAGTCTCGATGGCTCTTCTTCATTTCTATACCTAGTGTTTTCCTGTATCCATTGTGTCATTGTATGGTCAGTAACCATCTCAAGTAGAGCGTTTCCCCATGAGCCGTCTCCACCCTTTACTGTCATTTCTTCCCAGCAGATTTCTTTGCAATTAAAGTCGCCCATCATAACTATTTTTCCTCCCTCTTCCATTATCTTGTTTAATGTTATCTTTGTGTCCTCTAACATACTTTTATGTTCACTCTCTTCCCATGAGGTTGTTTTCGGGGGCACATAATTTATCACAAACTTTCTGTTCTTCTTATCTCTGTCTTCTACTTCCATCATTATCATCTCTACTGTATTCTTTCCATATGTGACACACTTCACGTTTATATCCTTCTTAGTCAGGAACATAACTCCACCCCCTTCCTTTTTCACTCTGTTTCTAATCCAATAATTATATGCATCATGTCCTACACTGTTGGGTGGTAGTGGACCTTTTAATTTTGTTTCTACAATTCCCATTATGTCTGGTTCTTTTTCTTTCAAATAATCATTCAGCTCATTCAATCCTGTTATTAATCCATCTATATTTGTGTAAGACACTCTTAGTTTTCTGCCACTTCCATTGTGTTCTCTGTTTCCCTTTTGTTTTTCTCTTGTATGTCGACTTTCTTTAGTTTCATATTCACTACTCTCCAATAGAATCTCTCTTTTTCTGACTCCGTTCTTATCTCGTTTTTTTCCTTTGCTTCAAGTCTTTTCTGTTTTTCTTCCTCTCTTTCCTCTTTATTCATTTCCCTTTTTATCCATACCTTTTTATATTGTTCACTTGTTGCTAGTTTCCCTGTTTTGGATAAGATATTCTCAGCCGTAGTTTGTGACCTGAATTTAATCTTAATTGGTCTGGTCTTGTCTGTACTATATTTCCCTAGCCTGAATTTCTCTTCGATTTGTTTCATTATTTCTGGTTCATCTTCCTGAACTAATTCTAGTAAATTTCTTACTTTTTCATTTTCCTCTTTGATTCTTGTGGTTCTATCTGGGTTATGTTTCTCTTCCATTCCCAATATAATTATACATTTCTTTTTGTCTGCTAAGTCTCTTACTATATTCTCCTTCTGTCTCATCACTTTAATAACTGAGTTTTCAGTTTGTTCATTCATTTGCTGTCTGATTATGTCAGTGAATGCAACTTTGCTATTTTCTTGAATTTTTTTCCAACCCTCCTTGTTCTCCTTATTATTCTCCTTTAAGACTTTATTCTCATCTTTTACTTCTTTTAACTGTTTTTTTAATTCTTCAATTTCCTTAGTTAAGTTTTTGTTCGCCTTCTCTAGTTCTTCCAATTTTTCAACTCTCCGTATAATATTGTTAACATGACCGAACCTACGCTCCAAGTCCTCGATCATCTTATCGACCTTCTCTTCTAGTCTTGTCAGTCGGGGGGGGGTTTGTGTCCCCCCCACCCTCTTTAAATCCCTGGAAAATATTCTCATCACTTTCTACTGTATTGCTCTTATCTATACTTCTGATCTTTACATTTTTATTAGACATTTCATCGTCGTCGGGGGGCCGTTTGTTTACCTTTCGCCTGTCTGCCTGGGCCAAGTCTACTTCCTCATTTCCTTCCATTTCCCTCAGTAATCCCTCCCCTTTTCCTCTTTCCCTACTTTCCTACTACTCCACGAGCAATTTCCCCCCCACCCTGTAAATACAATAGGCACTTCTCTTTGCGTTGGGATCCACAAAACTTCAATTTTCTTCAGAATGTCTTCTAAGCCGTCCATTCGTTGAAGTGTGTGTGTATATATATATATATTTTTTTTGTAACAGTTTGCAGTCTTGTATTTTCCTCATGGTTATTGTATTATATGTAAGCAGATTTATATAGTTTGTCATGTGGGTAAAAGTAAGGTGATGAGATGTTCAAGGGGTGAAAGTGGCAGCAGACTGGAAGTGAACATTAAGGGAGAGTGACTGGAGGAAGTGGATAGTTTTAGATACTTGGGTCTAAATGTGCCAGTAAAAGGTGGAGTGGGGGTGGAGGTAGAATGTAGATTGAGAGAGGCGAGTAAATGCTTTGGTGGATTAAAAAGTGTAATGAGGAATAGATATTTGGGAATGGATGCTAAGAGGAGACTGTATGAAGGAGTGATTGTGCCAACAGCACTGTATGGGGCAGAAACATGGAACAGAAGAGAGAAGGAGTTTGAATGTGTTTGAGATGAGGTGTCTGAGAAGTATGATGGGGGTTACTAGGCTAGAATGAGAAATGAGGAGGTGAGGAGAACAGGGGTGTAAAGGGAGTTGGGAGATAAGGTGGATGAAAGAGTATTAGGATGGTTTGGACACATGGAAAGAATGAGTGAAGAAAGACTAGTAAAAGAGGTATGGAAGGCAGATGTGGAGGGAGTGAACACGAGGGGACGTCCTAGGATGAGGTGATGGATGGGGTGAAAGGGGCTTTTGGGGAAGAGGGGAATGTCTGTTGAGGAAGGACGGGAGAGGACAGAAGACGGGTGAATGGAGAATGGTTGTATATGGATGATGTTGTGATGCATGTGGTGGAATGGGCAGGGGGATGGGGGGTGAGGCTAGTATGTGTGAGTAAAATTTGATGCAGCCCGAAGGGATTTCTCCCCGCCTCCTCCTTTTATGCATGGGATGACGGAGAGGGAGGGTCGCTGATTTAATGAAGCGGCCTTGCTGTGGATGTGCTGTGTCTTGCGACACTGCTTCTGACCCAGGGGAGTGGACAAGGTGCAGGGATGACCCGTCATCCAGGAGGTGCTAAGATGAGAGGGAGGGTGAAGGGGTGTGGAGTGTATTCAGGGATGGACTGGGTGGGAATGATTTTATGCCTTTTCCTTTTTGGCTACCTCCCTTGTAAAGGGGAAAAAGCCTTGGCATATGTATGTATTATTATTATTTATTTATTTATTTTTATTTTTTTTGTAACAGTTTGCAGTCTTGTATTTTCCTCATGGTTATTGTATGTAAGCAGATTTATGTAGTTTGTCATTGTTTCCATCATGTCATTTAGACATTGGAAAATATTACTTGTACCAATCTTTATGGGACTGTTCTCATTTGTCAAACTTGGATTTTCACCTCTTAGCATTGAAATTAATTTTCCACACTTGACGCTGGTTATATATTTGTAATATATAAAAAAAGATTTATAATAATCTTCGTTATCTATTCTCATGATCTTTGGGTTGTCAGTGATAATGTAAGGGCATTGATGATTCACCGGCAAATGTTGGTGTGGGTCCATATCATACTGATGTTCAAGGAAAGTACCAAGGAGCTGTATGAGGATGAAAACGATAATGAGAAAAGTTATTTTGGTGGATTTTTAATCTGTACGGGTTGGATCTCACTTGTCCATGACACTGCATAACTTTGACACACCACAGGGTGACTTCATTTGATGAAAAAAAATAATTATTGTGCTTTTGAAATGAGATTTGTTTGGGACAAAGAGTCATTCTAGATTTTAATTGTCATAGGCAATGAGTCTCTAAGCCCTGGCCATTTTGGACTTATTATAGACAACTTGTAAAGTTCAATCATTGGATATTGTTTTGACCCAAAACACCACACTCGTCTCCTTGCTCATGGGAGGACAGTAATGGGTTGAAATATTGTAAATTTTCATACTGTGAACTTAGGTTTGTGACTTGCAGCTATAGTCACTACACCAGCAAGGTGCGTCATATGGAGTAATGGAGGGAAGTTGTCATGACTGTGCAGTTTTGGAAAGCAACACTCCACAACCTTTCATTGCATCATCATTCCAAAACAATGAGACCTGTTACCTTCCAGGTGATGTCATTCTCCTTTTACAGCTTTCTTTTGGTACCATTATCATAATTTTTTACCTCCTGAGTTGTTTGTAGTGGAAATGTTAAGTTTTGAGTAAATATGACTGGCTGGAGGGTGCTCATAGTTGAAAACATGCCCTGCATGGTGGAGTTAATGAAGATATTCAGGAATGGGATTTTGTAGTTTGACCAAAAAAACAAAAACAGAAATTGATGCTTCAGATTAGGGAACAAAAACTGATGCCTCTTTTTAAAGAAACATTTAGATACTAATGTTTTATGATTTGTATTGTCCTGTAATACCTTAACTGCAACTAATCATGCATTTAGTCTGTGGGACTCAATATTGATGATGCAGGAATTTAATCTTGCCATCAGTATCAGTATTACTGCTGGACGAATGGTTTATTATTTATTGTTTTTATTGTTTATCTGGTCTTACTCTGCCAGAGTGCTCTATAGATTGCGTATTATATTGGCATTAGATGCTTGCTGGCTGAACGGTATAAAGCATCACCACTTGGGTGAGAGCTCAGGAATGGAAATTGTTTGAGGCTGCATGGTGGCAAGTTTGTAGCAAGGGCATACTACATTCCTTGCTGCAAGGAGTCCTTCATAAGGAAGCATCATCCTAGGCCTCTCTAAGAGGAGGAGTTTGATGTAAAACTGAATGATATTCAAAAAAGATAAGGTGGCTTATAGTGTTAAATATGAACATATCAAAAGCTTTGTAAAATTTTTTGTAGGTGTATGAAAACTGTTAAATTGTATGTGACATTGACACACTAGTTTGTGGAAACTTTGACAAACTGGTGAAAGCACCTATAATAGGTTAGCATGTAAAAAGTAGGTAAACTTTATTTGCTGAAGGTACTGTGTAGTATCTTGTTACAAACTAATATTTTTCATGTTTGAAGCTAAGTTACTGCTGTTCCTTCCCATCTTACACATTCTAAGATTTGGTTATAAAAACTTGGCTTATGCATAAGTATATACAGTTGTATTTTGAATATTTTTCACAGATGAGAAGCAATAGCTCGGAATCAGCAAGTTCAACTAGTGGTTCATCGTCGTCTTCATCCTCTTCCTCCACTTCATCTTCCTCATCTTCATCCTCAGACTCTTCCTCTTCTTCAGATACAGACCAGTCATCTGCAGTATCTACAAGGTTTGATAAAGGCATTCCTATATCAAAACCCATTGTCATTTGGAAGCACTGCAATAGTTATGATTTATTTTTTGAGTTGTCACTTATTTAAAATCATAGATTACATTCATTTCATTGTTTCTATGTTTAGAGTTTTTTATCTTTTATTGGGTAATTCTACAGGAGAAATATAATAAGCCCAATAAAGTGATGAATCTGTTTCATTCTCTTAAGCCATAGTTTCTCCTTATTATTATATATAAATTTGATGGATACACAATAAAGCCAAGAAAAATTCTTTGAATTTGTGTATAGTTTATAAAAATTAGTTCAGAGTATGGATGTGATGGATTGGTTCAGCAAAAACTGGTCCATCAATAGCAAATTTTTTGTTAAGATTTCAATTTATTAGAATAGCAATATAAAATGCACTAAAGAATGAAGCACAATTTCTATCAACCTTCTCTTAGATTGATATCATCTGGTTGCTGTCATTGTTTGCTTCTTGTCACTGCCAATAATGACTGTTAGATCTTCATGTTGTTATTTTGCACTGTTGAATGCAACCATCGTTTGCTGTTTAGCCTTTTTTGCATGTTGCTCTGTTGCTGTTTGTATTGTGCTTGGGAGTCGGCAGCCACTTGTTCCTTGGCAGTTGAGGTTGTTTAGGTGATGAGAAAAATTATAATAAGAATGAGTTTTACATTGGTTTTTATTGATGCTCAACTTATCCAGGGTGCAGCTCTTAACAGAATGTTTGTTGGATTTTGTGTTAAAAAAAATTGTGTGGTTGTTTGTTTGTTTGTGTGTTTACTTAACTCTAGTATATAGGAAGGGAATAGAACAATGTAGGGTCTAGTTTCTTACTCTCTAATAATCATACCTAGCTTCAGTTTCATGTATAGTTCTAACTTAGGATATATCTGTATTTTCCAATTATCATACTTAAATTTCAATTCATGTATTGTTCTAACTTGGGGTATATCACCTAAGCTATTTCAAAGTACAGTCGAACCTCGAAAGCCCGGACTAATTGGGGGAAGGGCGGTCTGTTCATGCGAAAAGTCCGGTCATCGAAAATGTCGCCCTAACACCCGTAGATTTTCGTAGCGGTATACATATAGGTAATGTATGATATGGCATAGAAACACAAGATTAATACTCTAACACTGTAATAATAATACTATAATACTAATAATTCTGTAATAACTGTAATACAGACATGTAAATGTACTGTACATACAGTGTACTGTACTGTATTTTTTTATTACATACACTGTAAATATCGGAAGGTATGCACGCGGGACAGTAGTGACGGCCAGGGTTGCGGCGTTTTCTACACTGCCATGTAGAATGGGAGTGTTGCCATACCGGGGCATACATTTTTCTCGGGCGTGTGCAGACTTTCATAGCAACATATACAGTACTTGTCAAACTTTGACAAAATGTTGGTTCTATTTTCTTTTATTCTTGAATGTATATAAGGCCCCCATGCCCTAACATATTCAGTAAGATATTTAAATTATTTTTTATATTATTATCGTTAAAATAAAGCTGAAACTTTAGCGTAGAATTTTTTTGTACACCGTAAAAACGTATCTTTTGGGGTATGATATTTTATAAGTAACACAATTACCAATAAAAGTCATATTTTGATGTACCATTTATTATTTAATAAGTAGTTGTATGATTTTTAAACAAAAGTTTGAGTTTTTGAATGTTTTTAACAGCCAGCTGATATGTAGAAAAAAATTCCTCATGTCCTTGTGCAGTTGCCACATGCCGCTATTTTACTACGTTTTGGTACAAAATTCTACAAAACGGCAGCCCTGGTGCTAAAAGAAAGCTGAAACTTTAGCGTAGAATTTTTTCTACACCGTAAAAACGTATCTTTTGGGGTATAATATTTTATGAGTAACACAATTACCAATAAAAGTCATATTTTGATGTACCATTTATTATTTGATAACTAGTTCTATGATTTTTAAACAAAAGTTTGAGTTTTTGAATGTTTTTAACAGCCAGCTATGTAGAAAAAATTTCCTCATGTCCTTGTGCAGTTGCCACATGCCGCTATTTTACTATGTTTTGGTACAAAATTCTACGAAACAGCAGCCCTGGTGGCGGCTTGACTGGGCTGGGTTTGAGTACACGTGTACGGCCATCACTGCCCCCTACCGGACAAATAGGGAACTTTCCTTGAAAAGTCCGCCCTTTGTTAATTTCGACCGGTCATACGAGGGTCCGGGCTTTCGAGGTTCGACTGTATTTATGCATCTGTATACACAAATATTTCTTTACATTCTTTAGACATCTAGTCTTTCTCTATTTGGTCTCACGACCTCTTAAAGTCCCCTCCTCCCTAATCAAGAAATGTGTACATGTGTGTGTGTGTGTGTGATTCGTCACAGTTTCGGATCTCTGTTGGACTCATGGTCAACAGCTATTACCTTCCTGGATGAGAACTCAGAGTTCATATATGGTCTGATCTATGGACAATGCTGTGACCTTATACACACACTAACTCTTTGCCCACTGGAGTCAGTGCCAGCTTGCCATGCAGCGATGCTGAAATTTTTCAGCATTGGGCAGGACTCGAACTTGGATCTCTGAATTAACAGTTGATAGTGGTACCACTGCACTGTCAAGGTGTGTATATGTGTGTGTGCATTTGTATAATGTTAGTTTTATTTATTTCATGTATGTTTTCTGTTCACATGTAATCATTATATATTTTGTTTGGTTCTCTATGGTTTAGGCCAGGTATATATGTGTATGAGTGGATGTGTATCAGTTCTTTTCACATACTGCAGTTGGTAAAATGGAGGTCTTTTGCTACCTCTCTTTATTTATTAAATTATAATCAAAATTAACTAGAATAATTTAGTGGTTGCTGTTAAGGACAATGTGGCTGCTGCGTTTTCAGATAGCGAATTTACTTTTCATCATACACTGTGTATAACACATCTATGTGTATACATTTGTGTATGTACCAGTTCGACGGAGAGCTTGTGTACTCAGGCTTGTGTGAGTATGTGCGCACGCTTGTGTACGTACCAGTTCAACGGAGAGCTCGTGTACGTATTGTTGCAGAAGTCGTGCACGGTCCCGCGACGCTTCTACTGACTCTGACTCCCCACAGAAGGCCCCTCCTCCCCCCTCCACAGCACGGGCCAGGGAGGCCCCCACGGCCTCGCGACCTCCTAAATCCAAGACCAGGTACTTGCCTCACTGTACACATTAGGGTAATAGTTAAGATAAATACACGTACAATTTTCAAAATTTTCTTGCATAATGTATACATTTTTAGGGATTATCCATGTTTCTTGTGATAAACATACATATACCAAAGGCTTTTTCCCCCTTACAAGGGAGGTAGCCAAAAAACAAAGGCATAAAAGCCACTCCGACCCATTCCATCCCCACATATTCCACTCCCATTAACCCCTCTCGCTCCCTCTTATCTTGGCAGCTCCTGGATGACAGGACATCCCTGCATCTTGCCCACTGCCCTGGGTCAGAAGCAGTGTCACAAGACACAGCACATACCACAGCAAGGCTACTTCATTAAATTGGTGACACCCCCCTCTCTGTCCCCTCATGAAGAAAAGGAGAAGATGGGAGAAATCACTTCAGGCTGCATCAATTTATTTTTCACACATTCTCCCCCACCCACTCCTTTTCATGCATCACAACATCATCCATACACAACCATTCTCCATTTGCCCTATCTTCTATCTTCTCCCATCCTTCCTCAACAGACATTGCCCTCTTTCCCAATGCCCCTTTTACCCCATCCATCCAACTGATCTTGACTGCTCTTAACTTCTTCAGTACGATAACGCCTACATAGGTGTCATGAGGTGCGAGTAGGTACACGAGGATGCTGGTATTGATGTCTTGATTATATATTTTTTTGTAGTTGTACATGAGTTACCCCAGGATCTTGTGAACTGTTTTGATCACATTGTCTGTGTCTATTATTACTCAATGTAGAAGAGAATGAGTAATACAGCAGTGACTTTATATTTTATAATGTGAGTAGTGTGATACATCGTACATATGGCAGCCTGTGCTGTGTGTGAGAATTTGACTTGTGCTGAAGTGGTTAACAGCTTTCCTCCTATTTCATATATCTGTAATACCTCCCACAGTGCTTTCCTGTCTACACTGTCATAAGCCTTTTCCAAAACCATAAAAGCCCCCAAAACACATCCTTACCTTTTCCTAAAGCTTTCTCACATATCTGTCTTACCACAAAAATCTGATCCACGCAACCCCTACCTGTCCTAAACCCACACTGTTCCTCACCAATTACTCCCTCTGTTCCTCTCCTAATCCTCAATCAAGACCCTCCCATAAGCCTTCCCAACTACACTTAACAAACTGATCCCTTTGAAACTACTACTACACTCACACTTGTCCCCTTTTCCTTTGTAAAACAGAACTATACAGGCATTCCTCCAGTCCTCTGGCACTCTACCCTCTCTTTTTTTTTTAGACATTCTGCAAAACACCCATCCAACCCAGGTACCTTACCTGCTCTCATCATCTTAACAATTGCCTTCACCTTATCTTTCTTTATTTCTCCTCCATTTTCCTCATTCATCACTGTCATTTTCACAGCACTTCCCACCCCAACTACCTTTCCCTCCCTATCCCTTTTCTCTTCTACAACCTTGTTTTCTTCATCATCCCACAACTCACTACTCTTCCTTCTATTTCCTCCTGTCCTCCTTGTTTCACTACCATTTTTGCACACCTTGTGACTCCTTCCTTGAACCATCCCCATTCCTCCTCCACTTCTAGTTCTACTCTATCCTTCACTCCCTCCCATTCCTCTGTCAATTTCTTGTACTCCTTTTCTTTCTCATTTAAGCAGTTTACTCTAAGCACTTCCCAACCTTCTGTCCTTTTCCTCTTTCTCCATCTATCCTCCACTCTCAACTTCCACCAAAAAATATCTGATATTCCCCCACTCTCTCCCCTTAGAACATGTACATCCTTAACTCTTCGTACTATTCTCCTTGTTACCACTATATAGTCCATTAACACCCTATCTACCACCCTTCTATCCACCACTCTCTCCCATGTGTTCTTACGCTATCATCAGTTCTCTTTCTAAACACATATCCACCATCAACTCTCCACTACAAAATTTTCCTTGAACTCCACACTTTCCAACCACTCCATCCATTGGTTCATTTCCTACCCTAGCATTAAGGTCTCCTAATACCACTATATTTACATTTCCCCCTAAACCCACTATGCACTCATTTAAATCTATCCTTTTCTATACACTTTCTCACTACCAGGCCCATATGCATTTACAAAAACCCATATCTCCCTTCCCAGTTTCACCTTCATCCACATTAACCTTGAAGAAGCCTTTTTCCACTCCACCACATGTTTACCTATCTCTTCACTTACTAGTATAGCCACCCCTTCTCTCCCTTGTCCTCTCTTCACTCCTAACGCACACCCAACTACACTCCCAAACTCAAACTCACCCCTCCCTTTCAACTTAGTTTCACTCAATGCCAACACATCCATCTTTCTTATTACAAATATCCATGCACATTAAAAGACCCAAACCTTAGGGTTCTGGTTGGAAAACTCCCAGACCCTCTTATGCCTTTTTGTTTTTTATTTTATATATATATATATATATATATATATATATATATATATATATATATATATATATTTATTTATTTTATAGGTATGTACCCCTTGGGGCTAGATGGAGAGGGATGCCTAGTCCTATCACCATCCCATTTTTTTGCCTTGTACGACTCAAGTAGGAACACTTGGTGGCAATATTCTTTTCCCCCGCCACATAGTGCATACCAAAAATGAAATATAGGTCCCTACTGATTTATGTATGCTTGATATTGCTAATAGAGGCAATTTTTTATTTTCTTGTGTATCTATTATGCACTATGGATATTGCAATCAGGAATAAGTCATAGAAATATATGCTTTATGAAAGAAAACCATGAAAATTGCATACACAAATTTTAACCATTACCCACATTAGTGCCAGGGCATGACCACACAAGCTTCTTCCCAATCCATTGTGTATGGTAATATTTGCACAATGGTGTTTTATTTTGAATGTGTAGACATGCATGGAATTTTCGTGTGATATACAGAGTAAGTAGCATAAGTCTGATTGGACAACATATCACCCGTTCATCCATACCTAATGCCACATGGATTTCATACAATGTTTTCAACATAATTATAATTTTTGTGAAATATATATCGAAAACATGTCTGTGTGTGTGATGGAACTCCTAACCTTTTCTCACTGATATTTATTTTATGAACTTGGAAAATATTTGTGTATTTGTTCTGTATGATGCAGCAGGGGACGGATGATTCTTCATAAATTGCTGAGATGGGAAAGGTGTTAATTGGGTTCTGATATTTATGGTATGGGTGCATACTTTGATTCAGCCTTATAAAGGGAAAAGGGCTTTCAGTATATACAATATGTGTGTGTGTGTGTATTATTTTCCCAGACTATGGTGTATTTTGTGAATGGGGTAGTGTGGACTGGTGCTAGTTTTATTTCCTGTATTCATACTACATGTATGTAGTGTTTGCATAGGAATTAGAGCAGCTCTATGATTTTGATACCATTGATATTTATTCCCACTATGTTTAAAGTGCATACGTTTTCTGTTTATATGTTTTTGCAAATGTGTGTTGATGTGTGGTAATCTCATGCAGGTCTAATTCTATGTATATTGGTTTGTGCTGTTGAGTGTGGTGTATGTGAAATGGACCTATGAGTATAGCGAGTTCTCCTTATATGGTAATTCATTATCCGGTAAATTCACAGTTACGGTATTTAGTAATTACTACCCTCGATTCTATTTACGGTAAGAAAAAAATCACAGATACAGTATCCGCTAGATATTTTGAAGAGGAAAGAGCAGGGAGAAGGTACGTCTGCTATAACCTATTATTACATGTTATAATGGGTTCAGTATATGGTAATTTCAATTTGCGCTAAGGTTTTCAGGAATGCATATGTACCATATAATGAGGACTTACTATAGTATGTGTTGCATTAGATAGGTGTGTGAGGAAAGGTCAGAAAGAAGTGAGATAGTAATAAAGACTTTCCGGACACCTCTGGGTGAACTCATAACACTTAATGCAACAACACATTTTTTTCCTACTAAAGAAAAGAAACTAATTAGAAACAGACACCATTAAAGAAAACTTACAACATCACAAACATCTACATACCACCCTCTACATCAGCTCCCTTGGGAAACACCCCTCAATTCCAGCCTTTCAACACATGAATGTGCACCACCTAATTTGGCTGAATCACAGACAGCGGACCAAGGAGGAAACAGAATACTAGAGTAACTCACCAGCCATACACATTAAAGTTCAGTTAACACCCCACCAGACAACCTCACAAACACAGGCAACAAGTAAATTCTCCAGACATAACCGTATTCTCATCCTTCTCCAAACTCAAACACGGGAAACCATACATGACCTGATTCCTACCAGCCTGTTTCAGCATAGAACACAGGCACAATCAACTGAAAAAACACCAACAGCATACTACTCAAACATGTTCAACAACTTACCACCTGCACCACACAACACATCCATTCAAAAACAAACACACTCAAATCAACAACAAGCACCTCAATACTTTTATGTATAAAAGTTAATTTTTAGACCCTGTGTATAAAAAACACACCTTAAGGAATTTTTTTTTTTAGAGCTAGAAATAGGTCTTATACACTGGGATATACTTAATTGGTATTCCAAATCTTTTATTTTCATTACCAAGACTATCATTTGTTGAGTTTACTCATATTCTTTATTGTTTTTGTCATATCTTATAATACTTTCTTCATTACTTCATTTATTGTAGACAGTTGTATTGTATCTGAATCCACATTTTTATTTTGTTAATAATTTTACAATAATATCCTGTTCCTGTTCAGGTTGAGTACCGAGTTGTAAACAACCTCCATCAATCAGCTGCCATGTCTGTCAACTGATGTCGCTTTCACCTTCCGTATATATATATTTATATATATATATATATATATATATATATATATATACATACATACATATACCAAGGCTTTTCCCCCTTCCAAGGGAGGTAGCCAAAAAGGGAAAGGCATAAAAACACTCCCACAAATTTCATCCCTAGATGAATATATATATATATACACACACACACAGACATGCGCACACACACACACACACACACATATATACACATTATTTTTTCTGCTCTGTGCTTTACACTGTTTCAGTTTCCATTTCTTTAAATGACAGTACCCCATATTTTTCCCTGATACCACTATAACCACTTATTAGGCCTTTCCTTGTTGACTTATCTTATTGTGGAGTGAAGACATTTTTCCTTAACAAAGGCTGACAAGTAATTGTGTGTGTGTATTTACCTAGTTGTAGTATACAGGAAAGGAGGAACACATGTTGGGTCCTGTGTCTTGTTCACTGATTTTATTTTATCATACCTAGCTTCAAATTTATATACAATTCCAACTTAATATACTGTATATCCTTAATTTCCAGTTTTCATACAGTACTACCTCTCATTAACGGACATTAATTAGCTGTGTTTGCGGTGTTTTCGCTGTGTTTTCAGTGTTTTTTGGTGCTGTTGTTTAGTGCTGTGCAATCACTATGCCGCCCAAAAACCACTCCAAATCAACAGATTATTCACATCAACGGACACCATTCCCCTTTAAGTCCGTTAATGAGAGGTAGTACTGTATTTAGATTTGAACTCGTGTATTGTTTGAGCTTGGGCTATATCACTTCCTAAGCTATATCAAGTATTTATGCATCTATATGGAAAACTGTATTTCTCCACATCCTTTAGACTTGTGGTCTTTGTTTATTTGCTCCCATGATCTCTTAAACCCTTCCCATCTTTAATCAAGAGATCTCTTCTGTCAGTGCAATCTATCCCCATCAGTGACCTAAATACTATAACACTGGGGAACACTCATTTTGTTGCATTTAAAAAAAGACTTTTCTATAGTCAACTTGAGTGTGCTGATTTCAAATCTGAAGTCGGGTTTTGTCTGCAAGCTACAGATTTTATGCAATTTGACATTTTTATTTATTTTTTAAATTTTCGTTATTATAGGAAATTGCAATATCAGCCACAATTCTTTTGTTCACTTGAATCTTAAAACAGTATGAAAGCCATTTCTGTACATTTATTAAGGCAAAAGAAACAGAACATTAACAGAACATCTATCCCAAAGTTAGATTAGCATCCTTCAGAACATCACCACAGCTGATGGAAACTTATCAATTTCTTTGTGTATTTTTTTCAGGCAGGAATTTGCGTTTGTAACTTTTGCGTTTGTACATTTCATCTGGGCAATTTCGTTTAATGCTCCAGCAGTAGTCAGCCATCATACTTTTGTCCCAGCGCCCTTGGTAGCGTTCTTCCATGATCTTTAGGTCTTGGTGGAATTGTTCTCCTTGTTCGTCACTCACAGCCCCCAGGTTGTCAGGGAACTGATCAAGGTGGCTGTTCAAAAAATGAAGCTTGATGCTCATGTTGCACCCGAGATCACGAAAAGCGAGGAGCATTCTGTTCACAAGTTCACTGTAGTTCTCCGCCTTATTGTTTCCAAGGAAGTTCTGAACGACTGCCACAAAGGATAACCATGCTGCCCTTTCTAAAGCGGTCATCTTAGCAACAAACTGATCATCACGAATTAGGGTTCGAATCTGTGGGCCATCAAACACGCCTGCTTTGATCTTCTCAAATGATAACCCTGGTAAAGCTGTGATGATGTGTTGGAAACATTCACCTTCGGTTTCCAGTGCCTTGACAAATTGTTTCATCAAACCTAATTTGATGTGAAGAGGAGGAAAGATGATCTTATCTCTGTTTACAATTGGGTCTTGTATGATATTTGGCATGCCTGCTTCAAGGGTGTCACGAATAGGCCAGTCCTTCTGGACCCAATGTCTGTCTCGTGCTCGGCTGTCCCACATACAGAGGAAACATGGAAACTTGGTGAAACCTTTCTGTTGTCCAAGAAGAAAGTTGACCATCTTTAAGTCTACACAAATTATCCAATTGTGCTCATGATACTTTAATAAGTCCATGACCATTCTCATATCATCATAGTCTTCCCGCAAATGCACTGAGTGACCGACAGGTACTGCTCCATAAACATTGCCATTATGTAAAAGAACACACTTTAGACTGCGTTTTGAACTGTCTAAAAAGAGTCTCCATTCAGCAGGACTATAGTAAGGTACACCCAGTTCTTTGAGAAGCCCTGGGATGTCATGGCAGTAAACAAACTGTCTGTCTTTTGAAAAGAAGGTCACAAAAAGCTGGTCATGCTTTCTGAAATATGATACTTTAACAGAGTGATCAACAAGATTTCTGCCTTGTAATCTTGATGCCAAAAGCTCTGCTGCTTTCTTTGAAAGACCTAAATCCCGCACTAAATCATTCAGTTCAGCCTGGGGAAGAGGCTTAGGGACGGGGAAAGGTTCAGTGTCTGAAGAACAGTCCTCCGATTGTGAACACTTTTCTGACAATTCACTGTCACAACTGTCTTGCTGGCTTGTATCATGTCCAATGTCTTTATCGTCCAATGAAGGCAAGCCTTTGAAAACTGGAACAGGTACTTCTTCAGAGTGCGGAACAGGCCGAATAGCTGAGGGAATGTTCGGATACGTAATCTTATGTCGGTTTTTCTTCCCAACACCCGTTGTGTTTACCATGCAGAAATAACAGTCAGTTACATGGTTGGTGGGTTCGCGCCAAATCATTGGAACTCCAAAAGGCAGACCTTTGCGTTTTCCTTTGGTCCAGTCTCGAAGCATTTCCTCACAATTGTGGCACACAACATGAGGAGCCCATTGCTTGTCTTGATCACCAAGATGAACTTCAAAATATGCCTTGTAGGCACGCTTGACGAACGAGGATATGTTACATCTCTGACGATTGAGTGTGTAGCATCCACATATGTAGCAGAAGGCATCAGGCTTGTTTCTGCAATGATGTCTCATTCTGGAAGCCATGTCTGAACTGAAACAAAAGAAGAATGATCAAAATATTATAAGCTATCTATATATATGGACGTTAAAATGCTTATACATGGTTTACGCAAGTTTACATATGTACAATTTCATTAACCTCAAATTGCATACAAACTAGAGCTTGTAGAGAAAAACTAATTTCAGATTTGAAATCAGCGCCTAAAACTCTTTCAAAATCCGTTAAAATATCCAATGCAACTCAAAGTTACTGAAAAAGTGTTCCCCTGTGTAATCGTATCACCTCTTACTCTTCAATCTTTCAAAGTTGGCAGACCCAGTGCTTTCAGTCTCTCATATGGTTTATCTGCCAGACTGAAGACCAGTTTGGTTGCTGCCCTTTGTATGCTCTCCATCTTGCTTATATCCTTCACTCTGTGTGAGGACCATACAACTGACACATATTCCAGTCTTGGAAGTATCAGAATTCTGATGAGTTTTTTCGTCATCTCTTCATCCACATAGTAAAACAGCACTTTGATATTCTACAGTAGTCCATATCTCTCCCACAATCCTGCTGATAGGTCTGTCAGGTGACAGGTTGTCTGTTATCTGCACTCCCAAATCTTTCTCCATTTTTGCTTTTGTAATGGGTTTCCTTTCCAAGGAATAGTTTTATGGATGGTCTTTTGCCACTATTGCCCATATCCAGTGTTTTGCATTTTTTGTTATTGAATTTTATTTCCCACTCTTGGCTCCATGCAAAAATAGTGTCTACAGTAAAAGCTCTCTTATCCGGCATCAATTGGACCATAGGCATGCCGGATACTCGAAAATTCCGGATACTTGAAGGGGTTGCTAAAGTAAGTGAGGGGGTACAGAAATATGTCTACAATCACCCCCCTTTACTCACTATTAATGTCAGTTAACATATAGTATCACATACCGTAACATAAACAAAGCATCACATGATTGCGGCCACACCACCTCACTCACCACCATACAGTTCATCATTAGACACTAACCTTCTCTGTATTTTTCTGAAGGGGTTACTGAAATAAGTGAAGGGTTACAAAAACACTATGTCTACAATCAACTCATTTTACTCACTATTAACATCATTTAACATAACATAAACATTTAACTTAACATAAAAAAGCACATAAACAAAACCACCTCACTTGTCAACACCCAGTTCATCACTCCAGTTTATCACTATCCTCTGTACTTGTTTGCCTCTCTTTCTTTCCCTTACAACCTACTTTAAAATAGTTTATGTCAGCTTGTTTGTAGCTCTTTCCTCTTTGCAATAAAAACTCATTCTGCTTCCTTATTCCATGCCGAGTCTTGAATCGGTGTAGCCAACCATCTGAGAACTGGCATGTTTCCGCTTCACCCATCTTCTTTGCTAGGTTGCGCCCTTTTTCTTGCAACATGGGGCCTGTTATTGATACTCCTTCAGATCTTTTCAGGCAAAACCACTAGTACAACACTTTGTCAATCATGTCCCCACGCTGATATTGTAAAATGTGACAGTTTTCAGCAGCTTTTGGGGTATCTGTCCCCTTCATAAACTCATGTAACTTCTTCGATGATTTTTTTCATCATCCCTTCATCCATAGAGTGGATACAGTAGTCTGTAGTAGCCCATATTTCTCTCCCACAATCCTGCTCATGTCTGTCAGGTGACAGGCTGTATTCTATTAACATTCCCAAGTCTTGCTCATCTTTTGCAATTGTAATGGTTTCACTTTCCAAGGAATAGTTTAAGGGTGGCCTTTTGCCACTATTACCCATTTCTAGTACTTTACATTTTTTGGGGGTATTGAACTTAATTTCCCATTCTTGGCTCCATGCAAAAACATTGTCTAGACCTTTTTTCAATAGTCTACCATCCTCCTCATTTTTCACTCTTCTCATGATTATTGTTCCTCCCATCATGTCATTGACATAGACAAGAAACGTTATAGGGGCAAACACTGAACCTTGTGGAACTCTGCTTGTTACTGCTCTCTATCATAACATCTTATCCTTTACAACTGTCTTCATGTATCTTTCTTTCAAAAAGTCTTTCATCCATTGTAGTAGTTTGCCATTCCCTCCAACATGCTCCAATTTCGACATTAGTCAACTGTGAAGTAATTTGTCAAATGCCTTTTCTAGGTCAAGGTTCATGCAGTTCACCCACCCCTCTCTCTCTCTCTTGCAGTGCATCAATCAGTTGAATAAAAGTTGAAAAGATTCAGCACATCGTGACTTTCTAGATCTGAAGCCAAATTGACGATGTCAGAATGTTCATCTTTTCAAGATATTTAGTCCATTGATCTTTCACAACCCTTTCACATAATTTCACCATTGTGGTGGTTAATGATACTGGTCTATAATGTAGTGGTGTCTCCTTGTTTCTACCTTTGTAAATTGGCACCATGTTTGCCCTTTTCAAATCAGGTGGCACAATGCCTTCATTCAGTGAACATGTAAGAAGACTTTGGATCTTGTCTGCCAGTTGTTCCCTACATTCTTTAAGTATCCAGTTTTAGATCCTGTCAGGTCCTGAAGCTTTTGTCACATCCAACGATCCCAAGAGATTAACCACTTTCCTCAGTTTTACTTTTATATCTGCTAAACCTGTTTTTTGTTGCTCCCCATACTTTTCTCTAAAAAAATGTTCTCATGTGTGTGTGTGTGTCTGTTTGCATGTGTATATGTGTATATACGTGTGTATTTACCAAACTGTAGTACAGTGAGACCTCTCATTAACGGACGTTAATCAGCTGTGTTTGTGGTGTTTTCGCTGTGTTTTCGGTGTTTTTGGTGCTGTTGTTTAGTGCGTGCAATCACTATGCCACCCAAAAACCACTCCAAAACACCAAAAACACAGCGAAAACACCACAAACACAGCTAATTAATGTCCGTTAATGAGAGGTCTCATTGTATACAGGAGAGGAGCAACTCTCATTAGGTCTGATCGTCTACTCTCCAATCTATCATATCTATCCTCAGATTTTAAAATTCCATCTGTCATTAACAAGCCATATAAATTGTTAGTTCATCCACATTTGGAATGTGCTGTTTCCTTATGGTCACCGAATCTCATTAAAGATATTGATAGATTGGAAAAAGTACAATGATGAACCACAAAACTTTTTCCAAATATCAGAAATAAGTCATACAAAAATTGACTAAAACATGAATCTATTTTCCCTGAAAAGCATTGACTTGGGTGATTTGATACAGGTCTTTAAAATTCTAAAAGGAACTGACATCAAAAGTGATGAAATTTTCACACTGAATGCAAATCAGACAAGAAATAAGGGTCTCAAACTGTCAGGAACTAGATTTAATTTGGAAGTGGGTAGAAACAATTTTACCAACTAAGTAGTAAATGAATGGAATAAACTTCCCGCAGAGGAGGTGCAATGTAGTACAGTTCAAAGTTTTAAGATTCATTTAGATAAACAGATAAGTAGTATGCTGTAATGCATGCCATTTATTATAGAGTATTATAATGTTTACTCTCTAGCATCTATTTATTTACTTATTTATTTATTGACTTTATTCAGTATTTTTTCCCACATCCAACTGAGTTATGGACCAAAAGGTCTTCTGTCAGCATGGTCTTCCTTTGTAATTTATGTACTGTTCCAACTGAATCTGTAATTTCCAGTTGTCATATTTAGATTTAAATTCATGTATTGCTCCAGTTTGGGTTATATCACCTAAGCCATTCCAAGTATTTATGCATCTATATGGAAAGCAGTATTTTTTCACAACCTTTTGACATATAGTCTTCCTTAATTTGTTCTCATGAACTTAAAAACCCTCTTATCCCTAATCTTGACATGTCTTCTGTTAGTGTAATTTAGCCCATTTAGTGACCTGAATATTGTAATATCACCTTGTTCTTCAATCTTTCAAAGTTGGCATACCCAGTATTTTAGTCGTACCTCATGGTTTATTTGCCATGCTGGGAACTAGTATTTTAGTCATACCTCGTTGTTTATTTGCCAGGCTGGGAACTAGTGTGATTGCTGCCCTTCGTAATCTTTTGATGTTGTTTATATACTACCATATCACTGATGCATATTCCAGTCTTGGGCAGATCAGGGTTTCAATGAGTTTTCTCATTATCTCTTCATCCATATAGTGAAAAGCCATGTTATTCTTCTGCAGCAGTCTGTACATCTCCCCCAGTCCTACTCATATTTCTGTCAGGTGTTTTTTAAATCAACATTCCTAAATCTTTCTCCTCGTTTACTTTTGTAATGAGTTTAATTAAAGATGGTCTTTTGTAGCTATTGCCAATTTCCAGTACTTTATATTTTTTGGTATTGAAATTCATGTCCCATACCTGGCTTCATGCAAAAATAGTGTCTAGATTTTCCTGCAATAGACCAAAGTCCTCTTTGTTTTTCACTCCTCGTGATTTTTGCCTCATCAGCAAATGTGTGTATTTACCTAGTTGTATTTACCTAGTTGTATTTTACGGGAAGGGGAGCTATGCTCGTGGTGTCCCGTCTTCATATCTCATTTTATCTAAACTATTTTTAAATTCATGTATTGTTTTTGCACACACCACTTTCTCATCTAACTTGTTCCAACTGTCTATTACTCTGTGAGGAAAGCTGTTCTTTTTCAAATCTCTTCTATAGCTGTCTTTTTTTATTTTCTTTCCGTGTCCTCTTGTATTTCTGTCATCCCATTTTATCAGATTCTCTCTATCAGTAATTTCTATGCCTTTCATGATTCTGTAAATAGCTATCAAATCTCCTCTCTCTCTTCTTTGCTCTAGTGTCTGTAGTTTAAGTTTTTGTAGTCTCTCTTCATATGATAGTTTTGAGAGTGTTGGTGCCAATTTTGTAATTGCTCTTTGTATTCTTTCAAGTTTTTTTATACATTTTTTTTGTACATGGTGACCATATCGTTGCTGCATATTCCAATCTTGGTCTTGTCAGGGTGATTAGGATTTTCCTCACCATTTCTTCATCCAGGTATGTAAATGCCACTTTGATTGTTCTTATTAAATTATAAGTTTCTCCAAAAATCTTATTTATATGTTTCTCAGGTGACATATTATTCATAACAATGACTCCCAGGTCCTTCTCATTTTCTACTTTTTTTATTCCTTCTTCTCCCAAATTATATGATCCTGTTATTCTGTTTTTGCTTTTTCCAAATTCCATTATACTACACTTTTTTGTATTGAACTCCATCTCCCACTTCCTACTCCATTCTTGTACTTTATTTAGATCTCTCTGTAGTGATTCACAATCTTCTTCAGTTTTCACTCTTTTCAGTAGTTTTGCATCATCTGCAAAGAAGCTCATATAGCTTTCAATTCCTTCATCCATATCATTAATATATATAGCAAACATTATTGGGGCCAGAACGGGACACCGCTTATTACTTCATTCCATTTTGAGTGCTGGTCTCTTATCACTACTCTCATTTTTCTTTCTTGCAAAAAGTCTTCCATCCAATTTAGCAATTTACCTTGTATTCCTCCTTCATATTCTAATTTCTTAAGCAACTTCTTATGTGGTACTTTGTCAAAAGCTTTTTTTAGGTCTAGAAATGCACAATCAGCCCATCCATCTCTTTCTTGTATTATATCTATTAGCCTTGAATAGAAACATATTAAATTGGTGACGCATGATCGTCCTTGTCTGAATCCAAATTGCCTTGGATTTAGTACGTTGTTTTTTTCCAAGTATTTTACCCATCTACTTTTGATAATTCTTTCACAAATTTTTGCTATTGTACTTGTTAGAGAGACTGGTCTATAGTTGGTAGGTTCTTCTTTATTTCCTCCTTTATATATAGGTACTATATTTGCTTTTTTCCAATCTTCTGGAACTTTTCCTTCTTTTAAGGAACTGCTTATTATGCTATGTATTTTGTCTGCCAGTTCATTCCTGCATTCTCTCAGAATCCAGTTTGCTATTTCATCTGGCCCATGCGATTTTCTGACATCAAAATTACCCAAGTGTGTCAATATTTCATTCTTTGTTACTTCTATTTCTTCCATAGGGGGGACTTTTTCTTTCCACTCAATCTCTTCAGGTTGTATATTTTCCCTTGTAAACACTGATTTAAAATGTTTGTTCATAATTTCTGCCATTTCCATTTCCTCAGTGTATTCAACTCCTCCTTGTCTTAATTTCTCCAAGTCTTGTTTGTTTTTCAGTTTATTGTTTACAAATCTGTAGAATAGTTTTGGTTGATCTTTACACTTTTCTATAACATCTTTTTCATATTTTCTTTTTTCCTCTCTGCACTTTTGTACATATTCATTTCTATAACAGGTATATATTTTCCATTTTTCAGGTCTGTCTTTTTTCCATCTGGTCCAGGCTTTGTCTCTTTTGTCTTTTAACTCCCTACAGCTTTTGTTGTACCAGCATTTTACATATTCTTTTTCTTGTTTTTGTCTTGGGACATACTTTTCCACTCCTTTTTTGTAAATTTTTGTCAAAATATTCCATTTCTCTTCCACTGATGTTTCTTCTTTGTATATTTCTTCCCAGTTTTCTTGTTGGAAGAATTCTCTTATTTTATCAAAGTTTGTTTTTTCATACATCATTCTTCCTTTTCTATATTGTTCATTTCTTTTCATATATTTTTCTTCATTAAGTTCCAGTTCAATCAATATGTGGTCACTTTTACCTATTGGTGTTTTATATTCAATCTTGTCCACTATTCTAGGTTCAGATGTAATTATTAAGTCTAGTCTCGATGGCTCTTCTTCATTTCTATACCTAGTGTTCTCTTGTATCCATTGTGTCATTGAATGGTCAGTAATCATCTCAAGTAGAGCATTTCCCCATGAGTCATCACCACTCTTTACTGTCATTTCTTCCCAGCAGATTTCTTTGCAATTAAAGTCGCCCATCATAACTATTCTTCCTCCGTCTTCCATTATTTTAGTTAATGCTATCTTTGTGTCCTCTAACATACTTTTATGTTCACTCTCCTCCCATGAGGTTGTTTTCGGAGGCACATAATTGATCACAAATTTTCTGCTCTTCTTATCTCGGTCTTCCACTTCTATCATAATCATCTCTACTGTATTCTTTCCATATATGACACCTTTCACGTTTATATCCTTCTTAGTCAGGAACATAACTCCACCCCCTTGTTTTTTCTTTCTGTTTCTAATCCAATAATTGTATGCATCATGTCCTACACTGTTGGGTGGTAGTGGGCCTTTTAATTTTGTTTCTACAATTCCCATTATGTCCGGTTCTTTTTCTTTCAAATAATCATTCAGTTCATTCAATCCTGTTATCAATTCATCTATATTTGTGTAAGACGCTCTTAGTTTTCTGCCACTTCCATTGTGTTCTCTGTTTCCCTTATGTTTTTCTTTTGTATGTCGAACTGCTTTATTTTCATGTTCACTACTCTCCAATAGAATCTCTCTTTCTCTGACTCCGTTCTTTCCTCGTTTTTTGCCTTAGCTTCAAGTCTTTTTTGCTTTTCTGCCTCTCTTTCCTCCTTATTCATTTCTCTTTTTATCCATACCTTTTTATATTGATCATTTGTTGCTAGTTTCCCTGTTTTGGATAGAATTTTCTCTGCCGTTGTTTGTGACCTGAATTTAATCTTAATTGGTCTGGTCTTATCTGTACTATATTTTCCGAGTCTGAATTTTTCCTCAATTTCCTTTATAATATCTGGTTCATCTTCCTGGACTAATTTTAATAAACTGCTTACTCTTTCATTTTCCTCCTTGATTCTTGCGGTTCTATCTGGGTTATGTTTCTCTTCCATTCCTAATATAATTATACATTTCTTTTTGTCAGCTAATTCTCTTACTATATTCTCCTTCTGTCTCATCACTTTAATAACTGAGTCTTCATTATGTTCTTTCAATTGCTGTTTGACTATGTCAGTGAATGAAAGCTTATTCCCTTCTTGGGTTGTTCTCCAATTTTTAGCTTCTTTAGCTATTGTCTCTCTGTTTTCATTACTATTCTTAAATTTCTCATTCTCCTCCTTTACATTTCTTAACTGTCTTTTTAGGTCCTCTATTTCATCAGTTAAGTTTCTGTTTGCCTTCTCTAGTTGTTCCAACCTTTCAATTCTCTGGAAAATGGAGTCAACATTACCTAACCTACTTTCCAAGTCCTCGATCACCTTATCAACTCTCTCCTCTAGTCTTATCAGTCGGGGGGGGGGGGGTTGTGTCCCCCCACCCTCTTTAAATCCCTGGAACATATTCTCGTCACTTTCTACTGTATTGCTCCTCTCTATACTTCTAATCTTTACATTTTTATTAGACATTTCATCATCGCTCAGTCTTTTGTTTACCTTTCGCTTGTCTGGCTGGGCCAAGTCTACTCCCTCCTCATTTCCTTCCATTTCCCTCAGTAATCCCTCCCCTTTTCCTCTTTCCCTACTTTCCCACTACTCCACGAGCAATTTCCCCCCCACCCTGTAAAAACACTAGGCACTTCTCTTTGCGTTGGGATCCACAGACTTCAGTTTTCTTCAGAACGTCATCCAAGCCGTCCATTCGCTGAAGTGTGTGTGTGTGTGTGCATGTGTGTAAATGTTTGTGTGTTCAGTAAAAAATTATAGTCATTGAGTATATCCAAACAGGTGAAGTTCATGGAGATTAAGAGGTAAAGGAAAGGAACTTTACATGTAGTAATTATATTAATTTGTCCTCAGAGCTTCTTCAGAGTCTGAACCTGAAGTGCCAAATAAACGAGGGCCTAAGACAAGCGCCACCACCCTCCCTAAGCAACCAGGAAACAATGCACAGGGAACAGCTCAGCGAAAAGGAGCTCCAAAAGTAGGACAACGGAATGCCAATCAAAGCGGACCACAGAAGTTGCAGAGTAAGGCCAATACACCGCAATCACAGAAAAATGCAAAGAATCTACCTCAGAATAAGAAAACGAGTGCACAGGGGAAAAAAGGTGGGGCAGAAAGTATTTCTTATTGATATTCTATGTATTTTTTTATATCTGCCTCAAGTTGAACACCATTTTATTTTGAGTTTCACCTTAGATGGTATTAAGGTTTTGGCAAGAGGCACTTTGGTGCATCTGAAGCTGTCCCTTTTCCTTTGTATGTTTACACATATAGGGCAAATGGGATTCACTGATGACTATTTGGCAGTGAACATGAGCTTGCTTGCTCAAGTTCCTGTGATGTCACAGGAACTTACTGTCACTTGCTTTGGCTGTCTGATCAGAGAAAGCAAAGGCCACAGCCAAGTGCATCTGTGCATTGACACTAATAACAATCCATGTATGTCGACGTGAGATCTGGTTACCGTAGTTATAATGATTCTATTAACAGTTTCTAACTGCTTATAGACCATTCATGGTAGCTTGGCATGGGAGGCAACTTTGATGATATTAATTTGGTAGAGATGATTTCTCTGGAAATATGTATGTGTGCTCTTTCTTTTTAATACAATATCACTTTTTGAAAAGAAGGTTTTGGTAAAGTGCATTATTGTTATAGTGACTACTACACTAATGGTTTTTCTTAAGTGGCTTTCCCACTATTACCTTTCACGTTAATCTCCCACTCCTTCCTCTTTTCAGTATTTTCAAATTCATTTTTGTGCCTTTTTACACTTCATTATTTTTTCATGCCATGCTCCCCTCCTGTTATGTCTCCCTTCCCACCTTTCTCTTTTTTTATTTTATTTAATTTTATTTACTTGTTTTTTTAGATATATTTTCATATATCTATTCCACCTCCCACTTACCTCCTCTCGCTATTCCTTAGTCTCTTCAATTTCTCTTCCATGTGTGGCCCTTCCTCTTCCACCATTGCCTGTCCCCTTCCTCTGCCTCATCCTTTGTCCCCCATCCTCTGCCCTCTCCTCTAACCCCCTCCTCTATCCTCCTCCTCTATCCTCCTCCTCTGTTCCCATATGCTTCCCGCCTCTGCCCTCTCTTCTGCTTCCTATTCTGTCTCTGCCCTCTCCTCTACTCTTTCTCTAGCTCATCCTTTGGCTTCTCCTCCTCCTCCTCCCATTTCCATCCTCCTTTCCCTTCCCATCCCTGTTCCATCCTCTGTCCACCCTCCTTCCATACCTTCCCATCTCCCTTCCATCTCCCATCTCCTCTCATCCTCCTATCCCCCTCCCATCCCCCTTCAATGTTTCTTCTCCTGCCTTGTGTCCCTCTTCCTCCTCCTCCTCCTCCCTCCTC
Organism: Oratosquilla oratoria; assembly: GCF_046742065.1. Lineage (NCBI taxonomy): Eukaryota > Metazoa > Arthropoda > Malacostraca > Stomatopoda > Squillidae > Oratosquilla > Oratosquilla oratoria. The sequence continues at coordinate 17,647,383 of NC_134797.1, read as the reverse complement.
ATAGTTGTATTCAAACATTGATGTATGCATTTTGAGAATATTTGTTATTTTTCATGTGCAGCCCCGGGAGCAGCAACAACACCAGGAAATGAGAAGTCATCACAGAAGAAAAAGTCCATTTTTAGTCCAGACAATAGCAGTGATTCGGAAACAGAAAGTAAGAAAGGACCATCAAAAAAGGCTACTTTGAATAAGACAGCTCTAAATAAACCATCTTTAAACAAAGCAGCCATAAATAAAGCTACTATGAATAAAACGGCTTTGAATAAGGCAGCGCTTAGTAAAGGGCCTTCAAAAACTGCAGCCAACCAGAAGCAAACTCCACAAAATCAGCCAAGAAAATCAGCCAGGAAGGTGTCAGAAAAGTCATCAGAAAAGTCGTCTGAGTCATCCACAAACTCTTCCACAGCATCATCAGGTAAGAATAAACTGTAGAGCTGCTGGTGATAGTTTAAGCAATCTCTGATTGTTGGTGGATAGAGTGAACTGCTTCAATGAGCAAGAAAAGGAAGGAGTACAAGAAGCTGAGAGAGGAGTGGGAGGAAGTGAAGGATAGAGTAGGACTAGGAGTGGAGGAGGAATGGGGATATTTCAAGGAGGGAGTCACATGGTGTGCAAAGATGGTGTGTGGAACAAGGAGGATGGGAGGAAATAGAAGGAAGGGTAGTGAATGGTGGGATGAGGAAGCAAAGAAGATAGTAGAAGACAAGAAACAATCATTCACAGTTTGGTTGCAAAATAGGATGATCGAATCATATGAGAGGTACAAAAGAAAAGAGGAGTAAAGCACAAAATAAAGGAGGCAAAAAGGAGAGCAGATGTGAAGTGGGGTAAGAGTGTGACAGAAAATTTTGAAAGGTGAATCAAGTACTGTAGAGATTGAAGGTAAAAGGTGCAGATGGAGATGGAAGAGACGGCAATAAGAGGAAAAGTGTTTTAGGGAGTTGCTAAATGTGAAGGAGGATAGGGAGGGAAAGGTAGTTGCAGTGGGAAGTGCTAAGAAAATGACAGTGATGAATGAGCTAAATGGAGGAGAAATAAGAAAAGATGAGGTGAAAGCAGATATTAAGGTGATAGAGCAGGTAAGGCACGTGGATTGGATGGGTGTCATGCAGAGTGGTGCAGTGATAGTGGACTGGCTGGTGAGGTTGTTAAATGTTTGTATTAAAGAGGGTAGAGTGCTGATGGATTGGAGAAGTGCCTGTATATTTCTGTTTTACAAGGGAAAAAGGGACAAGTGTGAGTGTAATAGTATCAGAGGGATCAGTTTGTTGAGTGTAGTTGGAAAGTCTTATGGGAGGATTAGGAGAGGAACAGAGGGAGTAATTGGTGAGGAGCAGTGTGGGTTTGGGACAAGTAGGGGTTGCATGGTGGGGCAGATATGTGAGAAAGCTTTAGGAAAAGGTAAGGATGTTTTTTGGGCCTTTATGGATTTGGAAAAGGTTTATGACAGGGTAGACAGGAAGGCACTGTGGGAGGTATTGCAGATATATGGGATAGGAGGAAAGCTGTTAACCCCTTCCATATGGTGCCGCACACGTAGGCGTCATGGACTTAGATCTCGGTGGCAGCAACCAATGCCAGCCGTACGACGTGTCGTAATAATACTCGCATCATAAAATATAGTCACCGCTTATATCGATCGTTCTCTCTTCACCCGTGAATTTTGATAACCATAGAAAATGCGATTACAAAAGAATTAGAAAGAATGTCATTATGGAGGGGCGACTACAATAAATATAATCAAGACGCCGATATGGCAGCCTCGCGAATACACTCGCTCCCCATGACGCCTACGTGTGCGGCCCCGTATGGAAGGGGTTAAGAGCAGTTGAGAGTTTTTGCGAGAGTGGTAGGGCCTGTGTTGGAATTAGAAATGGAGAGAGGGAGTGGTTTGAGATAAAGTTGGGACCTTGCCAGTGATGTGTCATGTTGCCATGGATGGGGAGGTGCGAGAGGTAAATGTAAGGGTAATGGGTCAGGGATTGGACATAGATAAAGAAAATGAAGAAAACTGGAAGATAAGCTAGTTGTTGTTTGCTGACAATGTTGTGCTTGTAACAGGATCAGAGGAGGGATCAAGGTAGTTAGTGATGTAGTTTGGGAAGGTGTGCAAAAGAAGGAAGTTGAAGGTAAATGTGGGTAAAAGTATGTGTTGAGGTGTACAAAAGGAAAGAATGTCAACAAATTGGAAGTGAGTGTTAAGGGAGAAAGACTGGAGGAATTAGAAAGCTTTAGATACTTGCATGCGAATGTGGTGGGAAAGGGAGGAGTGGAGGTGGAGGTAGCATATAGATTGAGAGAAGCAAGTAAATGCCTTGGGGGATTTAAAAGTGTAATGAGAAATAGACATTTGGGAATGGATAGCTAAGAGGAGATTGTATGAAGGAGTGATTGAGTGAAGGAGTTTAAATGTGTTTGAGATGAAATGCCTGAGAAGCATGATAGGGGTTACTAGGCTGGATAGGGTGAGAAATGAGGAGGTGAGGATGAGAGAGGGCGTGGAAAGAGAGTTGGGAGATAGAGTTGATGAAAGAGTATTGGGATTGTTTGGACACATGGAAAGAATGAGTGAAGAAAGATTAGTAAAAGAGGTGTGGAAGGCAGAGGTGGAAGGAGTGAATATGAGGGGCTACCAACCAAGGATGAGATGGATGGATGGGGTAAAATGGGGCATTAGGAAAGTGGGGGAATGTCTGTTAAAGATGGGATGAGTGAAGAATGGTTGTATGTGGATGATGCTGTGATGCATGGAAGGGAGTGGGTGGGTGATTGGTGGGGTGAAGGAATGTGTGTGAATGATATTTTGATGCAGCCCCGTCTTTTCCTTGGAGAGGGGGGTTGCCAATTAAATGAAGCGGCCTTGCCGTGGATGTGCTGTGTCTTGCAGCATTGCTTCTGACCCAGGGCAGTGGGCAAGATGCAGGGATGACCCGTCATCCAGGAGGTGCTAAGATAAGAGGGAGAGAAGTAGGTGGAGTGGAGTGGAGTATGTTAGGGATGGAATGGGTGGGAGTGGTTTCTATGCTTGTTTTTTGGCTACCTCCCTTGTAAGGTGGAAAAAGCCTTTGGTGTATGTATGACTTAGGATCTCTCTGGTAAGGGAGAAATAGCATTTAGCATATGTATATATGAATGTTTTTGCCATGTGCTGAGAATTTGTATCCCACAGGGCTAAACTGGTTTATGATGCCCATCTATAACCAGAACCTTTCACTTAAAGTTAACTGTCTGTCATCATGCTTAATTTCAAAATCATCTGAAATCTGAACTAGCACCATCACCACAGGCAGATCATCTTCTCCTCCTCCTCCTCTGCCTCCTCTTCTTCCTCCTCTTTCTTCTCCTCCTTCTACTCCTACTCCTCCTACTCCTAGGGCTTTCTCTTGAACTTGTATTTGTGATCTATTTTTGCATTACTTGAATGTTAGATGCCTTTTTACTCGGCCACAAGCTATTTACCACAATTTGGAACAAAGAAGTGCCCACTGGCCAGATTAAATGGTCATCCTCTTCCACTGGACAAAATTCCTAAAGTACTTGGTTTTACATGTGACACACATGTGGTCTTCACCCTACACAAAAAAGGACTTTATGATGATAACAACTAAATTTAAGAAGTGGAACACTGCAAGCATGGAAAACACTCATCTCTATCTATACACAACTCATATTTTTATCTATATATCAAGCCCCCCCTCCCCCCAATATAAGGGAGATAGCCAAGTCATAAGGCAAGTGCCCACTCCCACCCATTTTAATTTCACCCTTTCCTCCCTCTCATTTTAGGTTCTCATGTATCACAGGTCATCCCTGTATCCCCCTGGGTCAGAAGCAATAAAGCAAGTCACTTCACATTCACAGCAAGACTGCTGCACATCATGCAGAAAAAAGAGAAGATAGGATAAATCCCTTTGAGCTGCATTAGAATATCATTCACATGTAACCACCTCCTACCCTTCCTCCCTCCCCCTCCCCCTTCCTTGCAATATGCAACTCATAATAACTACAATTAACTCCTCTTGGGATTGTGGTATCCTAAGAGGAGTTAATTGTAGTTCTTATGAGTTGCATAGACTTAATGCACTTAAGTCAATCACTGGAACAACATTTGGACAAAACAAAGAAACTAATACAACAATATACAAACAATGCATATGCTCAGTGATGAATTATGCGAGTCCTGCATGGGCTCCTAATCTCAGTGAGACACACCACAACACCCTTCAAATCATACAAAACAAAGCCCTAAAACGATTACAGGCTGCACAAATACAACACCTACAGACCATTTACACCATGAAACAAAAGTCCTCAAAGTCAAGGACCACCTCGACATAAGAGGCACAAAAACACTTGCTGCAGCCACCACAAACACATCACACCCGCTACACTACATAGCAGAACACCCACACACACCAAGAAACATTAAAACAACACCCAGAGACCTGTATCACACACACATGCTCTCTTTTCTTCCTCCACAGCCACCAAATACCAGCCTCCGGAAACATATTCATAATCATATCACTCACCGCTCCATTAACACACTGAAAGACAACACACTGCTGCATGCCAGACCCCCTGATATCCACCCTTCTGAATCCTCTCTCCCACAAAAGGACAGAGTCCACCTGGCCAGACTGTGGTGCGGCCACCACCCAGCACTTCTAAGCTACCAGAAGAGGCTGGACGACCGCATTGTGAACAGCTGCCCAGGATGTAACACTTCACCCCATACCATACAACACATAATGGAAGACTGCATTATACTCAATCATGCACGCAAACAACACAACATACACTCTATAAAGGATTTGTGGGAAAACCCAGTTTTGGCTGTGGCATTCCTTGGGGAGACGGGACTGCTCGGACAGACAGTCTAGGGAACGACAACAACAGCTCCTCTTGGGGATTGGTGCCACCTGCGTAGAGCCAGTGGCCAGGGCTGGTTGCTGCCGTTTGGCCCCCAACTCTTGGGGTTGGGGGGTGGTCCCACAACGTAGATGCTGCAGCTCCAGGATGTAACACTTCGCCCCATACCATACAACACATAATGGAAGACTGCATTACACACAGTCATGCACACAAACAACACAACATACACTCTATAAAGGATTTGTGGGAAAACCCAGTTTCGGCTGTGGCATTCCTTGGGGAGACGGGACTGCTCGGACAGACAGTCTAGGGAACGACAACAACAACTAAAATTAATTATCTCTACATTATTGTACCCAACAGTTGAGAAAACAAAGACTCCTACAAACAGTGCAAACTAAGTCATTTGTAATGATAACTGGTTGTACTAAAACAACACTATTAGAACATCTATGTACATTCAGAAATGAGTTTTCCCCATAGAGCAGCAAATTAGCGTGAGTAGCACACGAAGCTATGCAAAAACCTTAAGCCCATCTCTCACATCACACTACACAAACTCAGCCCACCAAGTATAACCTGGGGAAAGACAAAGACAAACACAAAAAAAAAAAAAAAAAAAAAAAAATCAGTAGCATTTTACTTGCACATCTACTATCTATCTATTTATATACCAAAGGCTTTTTCCCCTGTATAAGGGAGGTAGCCAAGTCCAAAGACATATACCCATTCCCAACCATTCCACTCTCATCCGTTCCCCTTCTACTAGTTGAGTGATATTCCAGCATCTACTAGCTGAGGGGTATTATTGAGAAGTGTGTTGGAGGAAAATGTTGTGATGCATGAGGTGGATTGGACAGGTGAATGGGGGTGAGGTAGTGTGTGTGAGCAAAAATTTTGACGCAGCCCGAAGGGATTTCTCCCCGTCCTCTCCTTTATATGGGGAAGGAGAGGGGGGGTCGCCGATTTAACCCCTTCCATACGGTGCCGCACACGTAGGCGTCATGGGGAGCGAGTGTATTCGCGAGGCTGCCATATCGGCGTCTTGATTATATTTATTGTAGTCGCCCCTGTGTTTTTACATTCTCTCAAATGTGCCCTGAATCCCATTCTCTGTGGTATTCAAAATTCGCGGGTGAAAGAGAGAACGATCGATATAAGCGGTGACTATATTTTATGATGCGAGTATTATTACGACACGTCGTACGGCTGGCATTGGCTGCTGCCACTGAGATCTAAGTCCATGACGCCTACGTGTGCGGCACCGTATGGAAGGGGTTAATGAAGCGGCCTTGCTGTGGATGTGCTGTGTCCTGCGACACTGCTTCTGACCCAGGGCAGTGGACAGGGTGCAGGGATGACCCGTCATCTAGGAGGTGCTAAGATGGGAGGGAGGGTGGAGGGGTGTGGAGTGTTTTCGGGGATGAAATGGGTGGGAATGTTTTTGTGCCTTGTCCTTTTTGGCTACCCCCCTTGTAAGGGGGAAAAAAGCCTTGGTATATGTATGTATGTATGTATGTGTTGGAGGAGGGATCCTCCGTGAATCCTCCTTTGGTTTGAACTTTAAGAAATTGATTTGTTTTGCAGATAGTGATAGTGACAGTTCTTCCAATTCATCGGCGGTGTCTGCACCTACCAGCAGTAAGTCTTCACCTGAGAAGAGCAAAACTTCCAAGAGGATTAAAAGTGCTTCCAAAGCTTCTATCACTACAGACAGTGAGAAAGATCAAGAGGAGGATAGAGAAGGAGAAGAGGAAGAAGAAGAAGAAGAGGGTCCTAGGAAACTGGTAACAAGATCCTCAAGTGTGCGGACCAAAAGAAGTTCTCTTTTGGGAATCACCAAAGGCACAGACTCTGATTCAGAAAATGGTAATACAGTATATATAGATATGTCAATATAATGTATTCTATTTAAGACTGGAAAAAGTGGATATTTTTAGAAACTTGGGTGTGAATGTGGCAGGAAAGGGAGGAGTGGAGGTGGAGGTAGAATGTAGATTGAGAGAAGCAAGTAAATGCCTTGAGGGATTAAAAAGTGTAATGAGAAATAGACATTTGGGAATGGAGGCTAAGAGGAGATTGTATGAAGGTGTGATTGTGTCAACAGCACTGTATAGGGCAGAAACATGGAACATAAGAGAGGAGTTTGAATGTGTTTGAGATGAGGTGTCTGAGAAGTATGATAGGGTTTACTAGGTTGGATTGAATGAGAGACAAGGAGGTGAAGAGGAGAACGTGGGTGGAAAGGGAGTTGGAAGATAGTGTTGATGAAAGAGTATTGGCATGGTTTGGACACATGGAAAGAATGAGTGAAGAAAGATTAGTAAAAGAGGTGTGGAAGGTAGAGGTGGAAGGAGTGAACCTGAAGGGGTGACTAAGGATGAGATGGATGAATGGGGTAAAATGGGGCATTGGGAAAGGGGGGGAATGTCTGTTGAGGAAGGATGGGAGAGGGCAGAAGATAGGGGTGAATGGAGAATGGTTGTGTATGGATGATGCTGTGATGCATGAGAAGGAGTGGGTGGGGGATGGGGGGTGAGAGAGTATGTGTGAAAAATAAATTGACATAGCCCAAAGGGATTTCTCCCCATTTTCTCCATTTCTGCATGAGGGGACAGAGAGGGTGGGTTGCTGATTTAATGAAGCGGCCTTGCTATGAATGTGTTGTGTCTTGCGACACTGCTTCTGACCCAGGGCAGTGGGCAAGATGCAGGGATGACCTGTCATCCAGGAGGAGCCAAGATAAGAGGGAGGGAAGAAGGTGGATGGGAGTGGAGTATGTGGGGATGGAATGGGTGGGAGTGGTTTTTATGCCTTTGTTTTTTGGCTACCTCTCTTGTAAGGGGAAAAAGCCTTTGGTATATGTATGTATTTAAGTCCTCTTAAATAAAAGAATAATACATACATATACCAAAGGCTTTATCCTCCTTATAAGGGAGGTAGCCAAAAAACAAAAAGACATAAAAACCATTCCCACCCATTCCATCCCCAATACACTCCACTCCCCTCCACCCTCTACCCTCCTTCTTATCTTGGCACCTCCTGAATGAACATATATATACATATACCATTGGCTTTTTCCCCCACTACAAGGGAGGTAGCCAAATTCTAAGACATAATCCACTCCCACCCATTTCATCCCCACATACTCCACTCCTATTCACCACCCCTCCCTCCCTCTTTTCTTGGCTCTTCCTGGATGACGGGTCATCCCTGCATTTTGCCCATTGCCCTGGGTCATAAGCAATGTCGTAAGACACAGCAGATCCACAGCAAGGCTGCTTTGTTTAAATGTCAACCCCTCCCTGCTCTTTCCCCTCATGCAGGAAAAGAGAAAATGGGGAGAAAGTCTTTCCCATTCTTATATGTTATTTTGAAAGTAATAAAAAGATGTTTTGGAAAGAAATTAAGAGAGGAAGAGGAGGCGAATCAAGTAGAGAAGAAAAGGTGAAAGGTGCAGATGGAGAGATGATAATGGAGGAGAAGGCAGTAAGGGGAAGATGGGCAGAATATTTTAGGGAGTTACTAAATGTGAAGGAGGATAGGGAGGGGAAGATAGATGCAATGGGAAATGCTAAGAAAATGAGAGTGATGAGTGAGGAAAATGGAGGAGAAATAAGGAAGGATGAAGTGAAGGCAGCAGTTAAGATGATGAAAGCAGGTAAGGCACCTGGTCTGGATGGATGCCATGCAGAATGTCTTAAAAATGGAGGTACAGTGATGGTGGACTGGTTGGTGAGGTTATTTAATGTTTGCTGGAGAGAAGGTAGAGTGCTGGAGGACTGGAGGAGTGCCTGTATAGTTCCACTTTACAAGGGAAAAGGGGACAAGTGTGAATGTAGTAGTTTCAGAGGGATTAGCTTGTTAAGGGGGTACGCGACACCTGGGGGGGTGAATTTGGTCAAGATATGGCATTTTTCAAAACTGTGTTCAAAATGTTCGTATACCACTTAGAAATAAATCCCGACAAATAATTTTCCAGCCGCGCGCAATTTAAAGGTCCTGGGTGAGGTTTAAAGGGACAGATTTAAAGGCGCAACCCACACTAGAGGGAGGCGTGCCACTTAGGACCTTCAGGCGCAGCGAATAACATTGAAATTTGATTGAATTTACACTCGCCCAGTGTATCAACGGCCAATACGATTGTGGAGGGGAAGGGAGGAAGGTGGAGGGAGAATATTTCGCCAACTTTGTGCGAAACTAAGCGTTAGTTCCCGGCTAGCTCTGAAAAGGGAAGTACGCATGTCTCATGAGCTCTCATTGCAATCTATTACTTTAGCTAGTACATATTACTCTTTAGTACAGTCATCATGGGTAGCAAAAAGAACAAAAGAACATCACAATGACAAAAAACAGCAGTTAAAGATGGCAAGCAGTCAAAGACGACTAAAGATCTCACCACCTCTCACTCCACCACCGCCCTCACCTGCACCTCTGTGACGGTGACAGAGGTAAAGGACAACATTAGACTAAACAATTCAAAGAGGAAGATTAAATCCAAAGAAGAAAGCAAGAGGAAATAGATCAAGGCTATACAGGAAGAAGAAAGAAGAAGGGACATCATATGATGCTGGAGGGGGTGCCCTACCAACATATATAGGCGAGGGGAATCTGATGAGGAAAGAGAAGGTGCCCACTACTGGAAAATAAACCTCTTTCCAATGATTTAGATACCCTGAAGACCCCCAGCAGAGAGGTTTCATATGAAGAAACCGCCAAAGGTGCAAAAAAGCAAATTATATGATGTTGTCTGTGCGTCGTCACTACTGTGACATACTTATACTTTAGTTTTTCAGTATTTAAAGTACTTATAATTAAAATATGTTGATAATTTTTACTGTACTTATTATATAATAAGAATTAAGCCATGAAAAAATCAGTCAAATTGGTGAAACTATAAGCAAGTTACAGATATATTCATATTTCAAGTTGCCATATCTCCGTTCGATATTTTTCTACTTTTTTTTTAATCATAAAAAATCTAATATACATCAGATTTAGATGAAACTTACAGGGAATATTACTTTTAGTAACTGCTAGGGCCGATCCTTCGAATATTTTGAATAGGATGAAAGAGTTCGGAGTAATAATGGAAACGAGCAAAAAAAAATTATTTTTCACGATTTTTGCCAGACATTAAAATTGAAATGCCTGTATGCAAAAGTATAAAGGAAATTGTTCAATTACTCAATGACCGGCCCTAGGTGTGCCTACTGACTAATCATAGCCAAAATATAAAACAAATTGGTCCACGTATTATGGTGCTGTGCACTTTTAAATGTCGCTACTGGTATACGTACATGTGTACATACATCATTCTGCTTCACCTAAAATGTAGGCAATATGGATACCTATTTACCTGAGTAAAGAGCTGAAACTTCTCAGGTAAATAGGTATCCATATTGCCTACATTTTAGGTGAAGCAGAATGATGTATGTACACATGTACGTATACCAGTAGCGACATTTAAAAGTGCACAGCACCATAATATGTGGACCAATTTGTTTTATATTTTGGCTATGATTAGTCAGTAGGCACACCTAGGGCCGGTCATTGAGTAATTGAACAATTTCCTTTATACTTTTGCATACAGGCATTTCAATTTTAATGTCTGGCAAAAATCGTGAAAAATACAATTTTTTTTGCTCGTTTCCATTATTACTCCGAACTCTTTCATCCTATTCAAAATATTCGAACGATCGGCCCTAGCAGTTACTAAAAGTAATATTCCCTGTAAGTTTCATCTAAATCTGATGTATATTAGATTTTTTATGATTAAAAAAAAAAGTAGAAAAATATCGAACGGAGATATGGCAACTTGAAATATGAATATATCTGTAACTTGCTTATAGTTTCACCAATTTGACTGATTTTTTCATGGCTTAATTCTTATTATATAATAAGTACAGTAAAAATTATCAACATATTTTAATTATAAGTACTTTAAATACTGAAAAACTAAAGTATAAGTATGTCACAGTAGTGACGACGCACAGACGACATCATATAATTTGCTTTTTTGCACCTTTGGCGGTTTCTTCATATGAAACCTCTCTGCTGGGGGTCTTCAGGGTATCTAAATCATTGGAAAGAGGTTTATTTTCCAGTAGTGGGCACCTTCTCTTTCCTCATCAGATTCCCCTCGCCAATCTATGTTGGTAGGGCACCCCCTCCAGCATCATATGATGTCCCTTCTTCTTTCTTCTTCCTGTATAGCCTTGATCTTTTTCCTCTTGCTTTCTTCTTTGGATTTAATCTTCCTCTTTGAATTGTTTAATCTAATGTTGTCCTTTACCTCTGTCACCAACACAGAGGTGCAGGTGAGGGTGGTGGTGGAGTGAGAGGTGGTGAGATCTTTAGTCGTCTTTGACTGCTTGCCATCTTTAACTGCTGTTTTTTGTCATTGTGATGTTCTTTTGTTCTTTTTGCTACCCATGATGACTGTACTAAAGAGTAATATGTACTAGCTAAAGTAATAGATTGCAATGAGAGCTCATGAGACATGCGTACTTCCCTTTTCAGAGCTAGCCGGGAACTAACGCTTAGTTTCGCACAAAGTTGGCGAAATATTCTCCCTCCACCTTCCTCCCTTCCCCTCCACAATCGTATTGGCCGTTGATACACTGGGCGAGTGTAAATTCAATCAAATTTCAACGTTATTCGCTGTGCCTGAAGGTCCTAAGTGGCACGCCTCCCTCTAGTGTGGGTTGCGCCTTTAAATCTGTCCCTTTAAACCTCACCCAGGACCTTTAAATTGCGCGCGGCTGGAAAATTATTTGTCGGGATTTATTTCTAAGTGGTATACGAACATTTTGAACACAGTTTTGAAAAATGCCATATCTTGACCAAATTCACCCCCCCCCCCAGGTGTCGCGTACCCCCTTAAGTGTAGTTGGGAAGGCTTATGGGAGGATCTTGATTGAGAGGATTAGGAGAGGAACAGAAGGAGTAATTGGTGAGGAACAGTGTGGATTTAGGACAGGTAGAGGTTGTGTAGATCAGATTTTTGTGGTAAGACAGATATGTGAGAAAGCTATAGGAAAGGGGAAGGATGTTTTTTGGGCCTTTATGGATCTGGAAAAGCCTTACGACAGGGTAGACAGAAAGGCACTGTGGGAGGTTATGCGGATATACGGGATAGGAGGAAAGCTTCTGGGAGCTGTCAAGAGTTTTTATGAGAGTAGTAGAGCTTGTGTCAGGATTAGAAATGGAGAGAGTGAGTGGTTTGAGGTAAAGGTGGGACTTCATCAAGGATGCGTTATGTCACCCTGGCTGTTCAACTTATACATGGATGGGGTAGTGCGAGAGGTAAATGCAAAGGTAGTGGGTCAGGCATTGGAGATGGTTAAAGAAAATGGAGAAAAGTGGGAGGTGAGTCAGCTGTTGTTTGCGGATTACACTGTGCTTGTGGCAGTATCGGAGGAGGGATTGAGGAAGTTGGTGACAGAGTTTGGGAGAGTGTGTGATAGAAGAAAGCTGAAGATAAATGTGGGTAAAAGTAAGGTGATGAGATGTACAAAGGGTGAAAGTGGCAGTAATCTGGAAGTGAGCATTAAGGGAGAGCAACTGGAGGAAGTGGATAGTTTTAGATACTTGGGTGCAAATGTGGCAGGAAAAGGTGGAGTAAAGGTGGAGGTAGAATGTAGATTGAGAAAAGCGAGTAAATGCCTTGGTGGATTAAAAAGTGTAATGAGGAATAGAAATTTGGGAATGGATGCTAAGAGGAGACTGTATGAAGGAGTAATTGTGCCAACAGCACTGTATGGAGCAGAAACATGGAACATAAGAGAGGAAGAGAGAAGGAGCTTGAATGTGTTTGAGATGAAGTGTCTGAGAAGTATGATGGGGGTTACTAGGCTAGATAGAGTGAGAAATGAGGAGGTGAGGAGGAGAACAGGGGTGGAAAGGGAGTTGGGAGATAGGGTTGATGAAAGAGTATTAGGATGGTTTGGACACATGGAAAGAATGAGTGAAGAAAGACTAGTAAAAGAGGTATGGAAGGCAGATGTGGAGGGAGTGAACATGAGGGGACGTCCTAGGATGAGATGGATGGATGAGGTGAAGGGGGCTTTGGGGAAGAGGGGAATGTCTGTTGAGGAAGGATGGGAGAGGACAGAAGACGGGTGAATGGAGAATGGTTGTATATGGAAGATGTTGTGATGCATGAGGTGGAATGGATGGGGGGTGAGGTAGTGTGTGTGAGCAAAATTTTGACGCAGCCCAAAGGGATTTCTCCCCGTCCTCTCCTTTATATGGGGGGACGGAGAGGGTGGGGTCGCCGATTTAATGAAGCGGCCTTGCTGTGGATGTGCTGTGTCTTGCGACACTGCTTCTGACCCAGGGCAGTGGACAGGGTGCAGTAATGACCCGTCATCTAGGAGGTGCTAAGATGGGAGGGAGGGTGGAGGGGTGTGGAGTGTTTTCAGGGATGGAATGGGTGGGAATGATTTTATGCCTTTTTCTTTTTGGCTACCTCCCTAGTAAGGGAGGGAAAAGCCTTGGTATATGTATATATGTATGTATGTATATGTTATGATGATGGGTAGAGAAAGGAGATGAGGAGGAGAGTACTGGTAGAAAATGAGCTGGCAGATAGGGCAGATGTAAGAATACCAGGATAGTTTGGGCACATAGAAAGGGTGAATGAAATAAGACAAGCCAAAAAAAAAAAAAAAAAAAAAAAAAGTGTGGAAGGCAGAGGTGGATAGAGTGAACCTGAAAGGTAGACCAAGAATGAGATGGATGGGGTGAAAGGGGGTTTGAGTAAAAGAGGAATGTCTATTGAGTAGGGAAGGGAAAAGGCAAGAGATTGGTGTAAATGGAAAATTAATTGACACGGCCTGAATGGATTTCTACTCGTCTTATCTATTTCCACGTGAAGGGACAAGGAGGGAGAGTTGCCATGTAAACGAAGCAGCTGGCCCCGCTGTGGATGTGCTGTATCTTGCTGCTTTGCTTCTGACCCGGGCACTGGGCAGGAGACAGGGATGACCCTTCGTCCACAAGGAGCTAATAGGGACATGATTGATGGATGGGGGTGGGTGGGTGCATGCCTTGGATGGCCACCTCCCTCCTTTTGGTATATACTTATATTTACGAAAGATCTCTGAGAGATGCAGGGGAATATTACCAGCTGCCTAAAGGCCCTAGATTTCTAGTACAGAAATATGATTATGCAGACTTAAAAGTGAGAAGTCTGTGATATTTAACCTAGTCAAAACCATCACCTCAGCACCATGTATTCTACTGGTCAGGGGAAACATTAGTTGCTGCCAGCCATCAGGGACTGAATTACCTTTGTACTCACAAAGGTAGATCAATGTTGAATGTGCCAAAGTAGTATGTGTACTTAACTTTCTGTTTTTCCTTAAGGTAAAGGCCGTCGTAGTAGAGGAGGTCCAAAGAAGCCAAGCAATGCCCCTACGAAAGGTGGAGCCCGTGCCAAGACTAAAAAACCTATTCCACAAGTGAGTAATAGTAATAATTATGAGACTAAGAATATGTAGAGGAGTGAACAGGAGGGGGTGACTGAGGATGAGATGGATGGATGGGGTAAAAGGGGCATAGAGAAAGAGGTGGATGTCTGTTGAGGAAGGAAGGGAGAAGCAGAAGATAGGGGTGAGTGGAGAATGGTTGTAAATGGATGATGCTGTGATGCATGGAAGGGAGTGGGTAGGGGATGGGAGGGGTTATTGAGTGGTTATGTGTGAATGATATTTTGATGTAACCCTATGAGATTTCTCCCCATCTTCTCTTTTTCAGCATGAGGGGATGGAGAGGGGGGGCGTCACCAATTAAATGAAGTGGATGTGGATGTGCTTTGTCTTGCTACATTGCTTCTGATCTAGGGCAGTGGGCAAGATGCAAGGATGATCTGTCATCTAGTAGGAGCCAAGAAAAAGAGGGAAGGAGGGAGTGGTGATGAATGGGAGTTGTGTGGGTGAAATGAGTGGAAATGGTACATACATACATATACCAAAGGCTTTTTCCCCCTTACACAGGGGGTAGCCATAGTGGAAATGGAATTATGCCTTTTGATTTTGGCTACCTCCCTTGAAAGGGGGAAAAAGCCTTGGTATATGTATGTATGTATGAATATATATTTGGAAGAGGAATGAAAATGTTAAGTATTCAGACATAACTTATACTATGCAGCATTTGTTATGGTTTTTTGTATACTAATTGCAAAAGAAGTGGCAAAGTCAAAGCACACACTCACTTCATATTATAAAACCCATTTAACACCCCTCCCATCTCAACACCTCTCGGGTGAAGGGTCATCACATCATGACCCTCCCTCCATTTCCATTTGTGAATAAAACAAAGCAGACAAAGAGAAATCCCTACAGGTCATCAATTTATCATCCATTCACAACCACCCTCCACATAATCTGTCTCTAACCCTTCTTTCTGCCTCCCCTAGATTCAGAGTCTGTCCCATACAGTATTGTGGACACAATTACTCCTTTGTACAGTTGTTTCTTTGTGTTCATCCCCCTAATGCTTATTTCTCATGACATTTTTTATTTCCCCAAGACATTTACTTGCTTCTCATGTTCTCTGGTAACCCCCACTCCTTTCTCTTCAACATGTGACACAAAATATTCATAGCAGTTCACTTCCTCTAACCTCACTCCTTGAAGACTTATCCCCACGTGACTCCTGACCCCAAACTTGGACACACCCTTCCCTTACAGTTTGGTTTCATTCAACACTAACACATCCATCTTTTATCTTATGAACATACTGTCAATATCTTCCATTTTACTCTCATCTGTACCACATCTATCTACATTTAATGGCCATTTACTAAGGCCCTTGTATACCTCGGCTTTTCATGGTACAGTGAGTCCTCCTTATACGGTAATTCTTTATCTGGTAAATTCACAGTTAGGGTATTTGGTAATTACTACCCTCGATTCTATTTACGGTAAGATAAATTCACAGATATGGTATCTGCTAGATATTTTGAAGAGGAAAGAGCAGAGAGAAGGTAAGTCTGCCATATCCTATTATTACATATTATAATGGGTTTGGTATACGGTAATTTCAATTTGCGGTAAGGTTTTCAGGAATGCATATGTACCGTATAACGAGGACTTACTGTAGAAAAATGCAGGTTGGAGGATCCCAAATTCCCTCAATCCATTCCATTGTAACATCGCCTGTGACAAGCATGGCAGCCTCCTTCTACCCATGACAGAGAGATCAAGAAGTGTTTGAGTCATAAAAGTGTTGAAGAAGAGGCTGAAGGGTGACATCATAAGGGACAGCAGTAATACAAAACTATCATCATTCCTTAATGAATAGATAGAGATTATAAACTCTTAATGCAGTGGAATGATGGGCAGCTATGGTCCAGAGGGATGCTCACAAACAATCCCAAAAATATTGACTATTACCTTGCAGTCAGTACCCCAGTATGAGGTAGAGATTCATACATACATATACCAAAGGCTTTTTTCCCCTTACAAGGGAGGTAGCCAAAAACCAAAGGCATATAAACCACTCCCATCCATTCCATCCCTAGCATACTCCACTCCCCTCCACCTTCTTCCATCCCTCTTATCTTGACACCTGGATGATGGGTCATCCCTGCATCTCACCCACTGCCCTGGGTCAGAACCAGTGTTGCAAGACACAGCACATCCACAGCAAGGCTGCTTCATTAAATCAGTGATCCCCCCTCTCTGTCCCCTCATGCAGAAAAAGAGAAGATGGGGAGAAATCCCTTTGGGCGGTGTCAATTTATTTTTCACACATACTCCCTCACCCCCCATCCCCCACCCACTCCCTTTCATGCATCACAGCATCATCCATACACAACCATTCTCCATTCACCCCTATCTTCTGTCCTCTCCCATCCTTCAACAGATATTCCCCTCTTTCCCAATACCCTATTACCCCATCCATCCATCTCATCCTTAGTCACTCCCTCATATTCACTCCTTCCACCTCTACCTTCCACACCTCTTTAACTAATCTTTCTTCACTCATTCTTTCCATGTATCCAAACCATCCCAATACTCTTTCATCAACCCTATCTCCCAACTCCCTTTCCACCCTCATTCCCCTCCTCACCTCCTTGTCTCTCACTCTATCCATCCTAATAACTCCTGTCATACTTCTCAGGCACCTCATCTCAAATACATTCAAACTCCTCTCTTCCTCTCTTATGTTCCATGTTTCTGCACAATTACTCCATACAATCTCCTCTTAGCATCCATTCCCAAATGTCTATTTCTCATTACACTTTTTATCCCCCAAGGCATTTACTTGCTTCTCTCAATGGGAAAACACTGTGGCAGTATTCTTTCTCCCCTTTACAAGGGAGGTACCCAAGTCAAAGGCATGCATCCACTTCCACCCATTCCACTCCCATCCACCATTCGTTTCCCTCGCATCTCCTTGTGGATGAAGGGTCATCCTTGTCTCCTCCCTACCACCCGAGTCAGAAGAAATACAGCAAGAAATGGCACATCCACAAAAAGGCTGCTCCATTTAAAAGCGACCCCCCCCCCCCTACTCAGTCCCCTTATGTGGAAATTAGAGAAGATGGAGAGAAAGATGCTGGGGAGCAAATTCCTTTGGGTTGTGTCAAAATATTATCCATATACAGTCATTCTCCACTCACCACGATCCTCTGCCTTCTCCCTTCCTTTCTCAACAGACATTCCCCTCTTGCTCAAAGCCCCTTTCACCCCATTCATCCATTTCATCCTCGGTTGTCCCCTCAAGTTCACTCCCTCCACCTCTGCCTTCCACCTTCTTTAGTTGATCTTTTGCAAATGAAAAAATGGAATTTTGTATGTGATGCTTTTTTATTTTCAGACCATTTTGATGAAAGATTAATTTGCATTCTGGTTTGGCAGGACATTTTGGAGAATATTCCTCTACCACCCATAGAAGATCGCAAGTGTCCAGTGGAAGGCTGTGACTCATCGGGGCATTTGAGTGGTGCTTTTGATAAACACTTCACAGTGGAAGCATGTCCCATTTTCCACAATTATTCTAAGGAACAGTGCAAGGTAGGTATAGAAATTAGAGAAAACATTCTGTAAGGATGGTAGTAGGTGGGAGTAAGAATGAAGGAAATTGATGTAAGACATGAACAGGAGGACTGGAAGAATTTGTAATAAGTTACAATGGTAAAGTATGCCATTAGGAGACCATTTGGGTCATAAAATGACATGCATTATTCACCCATGCCTATATATTATGGTTAAGGTGGAGCCTGTATACTATTCATTACATCTCTGGGTCAAAGTCTTTAGGTAAAAAATTGTCAAGTAAGGAACAGTAGTCAAAATTGACGAAGAGAAAACTAGGGAAAGGTTGGAAATCAGGGCTGCACCTCCAAATGTAGGTGAGAATGGTGGTTCCATCTCAGGACCCCCACATGTAGGTACCCATCACTGGTCTTTCTAAATTTCTATTCTAATCAAATCTGAAGGTAAGTTTCAGTACACTTCTCTGCATAATATGTAAGACAGTCCTATTCCTGTTTGTCTCCTTTGAATATTGTAGGAGAGTGCATTTGAAAAAGGATCTTTATCATTAATTAATAAGGAATCATTAATTAATAAGGAAGAAAAGGAGGAGTACAAGAAGGAGCTGAGAGAAAAGTGGGAGGGAGTGAAGGATAGAGAAGAACTAGGAGTGAAGGAGGAATGAGGATGTTTCAAGGAGATGGTGTGTGGAACAGGGAGGATGAGAGGAAATAGAAGGAAGGGTAGTGAGTGGTCAGTAGTGGTGGGATGATGAAGCAAAGAAGGTTGTAGAAGAGAAGAAATGAGCATTCACAGATTGGTTGCAAAATAGGATGAGAAAATTATATGAGAGGTACAGAAAAAAAGAGAAGTGAAGCATAAGATAAAAGAGGCAAAAAAGGAGAGCAGATGTGAAATGGGAGAAAGTATGACAAAATTTTGAAAGTAGTAAAAAGATGTTTTAGAAAAAAGAAAATGACCGTGATGAAAAAGAGGAGAAATATGAAAAGATGAGGTGAAAGCAGTTAAGATGATGAGAGCAGGTAAGGTATGTAGGTTAGATGGGTGTCATGCAGAGTCCAAAAAAAGGGAGGTACAGTGCTGGTGGACTGGCTGGTGAGGTTATCTAATGTATGTCTAAAAGAGGGTAGAGTGCCAGAGGACTAGAGGAGTGCCTGTATAGTTCCACTTCACAAAGGAAAAGGGACAAGTGTTAGTGTAATAGTATCAGAGGGATCTGTTTGTTGAGTGTAGTTGGGAATGCTAATGTGGTTTTGATTGAGAGGATTAGGAGAGGAACAGAGGGAGTAAGTAATTGGTGAGGAACAGTGTGGGTTTGGGACAGGTAGGGGTTGTGTGGATCAGATAAATGTGGTGGGGCAGATATGTGAGAAAGCTATAGGAAAAGGTAAGGATGTTTTTTGGGGCTTTATGGATTTGGAAAAGGCTTATGACAGGTAGACAGGAAGGCACTGTGGGAGGTTTTGCAGATATATGGGATAGTAGGAAAGCTGTTAAGAGCAGTCAAGGGTTTTTACGAGAGTATTAGAGCCTGAGTTAGAATTAGAAATGGAGAGGGTGAGTGGTTTCAGGTAAAGGTGGGACTTCACCAGGGATGTGTTATGTCACCCTGGCTGTTCAATTTATACATGGATGAGGTGGTGCGAGAGGTAAATGCATGGGTAGTGGGTGATTGGAGACAGTTAAAGTGGAGAAAATTGGGACATAAGACAGTTGTTGTTTGCTGACGACACTGCGCATGTAACAGGATCAGAGGAGGGATTAAGGAAGTTAATGACGGAGTTTGGAAAGTGTGAGAAAAAAGGAAACTGAAGATAAATGTGGGTAAAAGTAAGGTGATGAGATGTGCAAGGGAAGAGGATGGTAGCAGATTGGAAGTGAGTATTAAGGGGGAGAGAATAGAAGAAGTGGATAGCTTTAGATACTTGGGTGTGCATGTGGCGGGAAAGGGAGGAGTGGAGGGGTAGGTAGAATGTAGATTGAGAAAAGCAAGTAAATGCCTTGGTGGATTAAAAAGTGTAATAAGATATAGATATTTGGGAATGGATGCCACGAGAAGATTGTAAGGACTGATTGTGCCAACAGCACTGTATGGGGTAGAAACATGGAACATAAGAGAGGAAAGGTATAAATGTGTTTGAGATGAAATGCCTGGGGGGTATGGGAGGGATTACTAGGCTGGATAGAGTGAGAAATGAGGAGGAGAGTGGGGGTGGAAAGGGAGTTGGGAGATAGGCTTGATGAAAGAGTATTGGGATGGTTTGGACACATGGAAAGAATGAGTGAAGAAAGACTAAAAGAAGTGTGGAAGGCAAAGGTGGAAGGAGTGAACATGAGGGGGCAACCAAGGATGAGATGGATGGATAGGGTAAAAGGGGCATTGGGAAAGAGGGGAATGTCTGTTGAGGAAGAAAGGGAGAAGACAGAAGATGGGGTGAATGGAGAATAGTTATGTATGGATTGTGCTGTGATGCATGAGAGGACAGAAGGGATGTTGCCAATTAAATTAAGTGGCCTTGTTGTGGATTGCTACATTGCTTATGACCCAGGGCAGTGGGTGAGATGCAAGGATGACCTGTCATCCAGGAGGAGCCAAGAAAAGAGGGAGTGAAGGACGTTGAATGGGAGTGGAGTATGTGGGGATGAATTGGGTGAGTTTGGATTTATGCCTTTGACTTAGGCTACCTCCTTTGTAAGGGGGAAAAACCCCTTGGTATATGTATGTAAACTTTTATCCCACCATCGGAAAAGAAGACACTAATGTCGAAAGTTCTGTTTATTTCAATCACTAACTGTGATCCTCTTCTGCAGAATGAGTACATAGTAGAAGACATATACATTTATACAAAAATGTGAGGTGAGAAAAAGGAACAAGGGAAGAGCTCAGGTTACATGACCAACGCTCTGCGGGTTTTGTGAATTTTTGTCCCCTTGGAGTAATTAAGGTTGGTTGACAGCTGAGGTGGTAATGCAGTCAGGTGACCATTGGCAATTTGAAATATTAAGATTAGGGAAATATTTAATCAGGGAAGACTCGATTATTTTCCTTCTAAAACTACATTTTGATTTATAAACTATTTCATCATCATTCCAATGTATGCGGTGATCTTTATTTGCAATGTGCTGAAATACTGCGGAGCTAAAATGAGTTTTCATAAATCTACTCCCCACTCTACTTTTAAGCACAAATGGGATAACAAATATATATAATTACCTTTTAATAACTCTATAAAAGAAATGTCCCAATTATTACCAAAAGAAAATATCAACGTTATCCTCAATTATCCTAATACTTTGCTCAGAAAAATAGTTAATGTACACCATAGACCATCAAGTGACATCAGCCCAGGTGTTTATAAGTTGCCAATACCCCGTCTGGGGTATTGGCTGCTTGTTATTGTGGCAAAGTAGCATGCAGTCGATACTTTAGGGTCTATATGGGGCGCCCCTACGGACCAGAGCCACACATCATTTTGTCTATGATAGAAGAAATTCTGTTCATAGAGAAATGATGACACTTTTATACTACGACTGTCCCTCCGTTATGCTGTCCCCCAACCCCTTGTTGCTGTCCTGTACCATTTCTCTGAGTATTCTCTTTCTGTGATGGGGGAATTCCCTGTGGTGGGGGAAAAGAATACTGCCACCAAGTTTCCCACTTGGATCGTAAGAGGCGAGAAGAAAGGGACGGGGAGAGGGACTAGGCATCCTTCTCCCTGTAGCCCCAAGGGGCAGATTCCTAAAAAGCAAAGGAAAGGCATAAGGGGTGCTGGAGGGCCTCGGGCCAGCACCCTAAGGTTTGGGTCTTTTAATGTGCGTGGATGTGGTACAGATGAGAGTAAAAGGGAAGAGATAGGTAGTATGTTTGTGAGAAGAAAGTTGGATGTGTTGGCTTTGAGTGAAACTAAGTTGAAAGGGAAGGGTGAATGTAAGTTTGGGAGTGTAAGTGGGAGGTTATCAGGAGTGAAGAGAGGGCGAGGGAGGGAAGGGGTGGCTATTCTAGTAAGTGAGGAGTTAGGTAAAGGGGTAGTGGAGTGGAAGGAGGTTTCCTCAAGGATAATGTGGATGAAGGTGAAACTGGGAAAGGAGATGTGGGTCTTTGTAAGTGCATATGGGCCTGGCAGTGAGAAGAGCATGGAAGAAAGGGAGGCCTTTTGGATAGATTTAAATGAGTGCATAGAGGGTTTAGGAAGAAATGTCAATGTAATAGTACTGGGAGACCTTAATGCTAGGGTGGGAAATGGTCCAATCGATGGAGTGGTTGGGAAGTGTGGAGTTCCAGGAAAGAATCGTAGTGGAGAGTTGATGGTGGAAATGTGTCTAGAAAGAGAGTTGATGATAGCAAATACAGTGTTTCGGAAGAAAGTCAAGTATAAGTACACATGGGAGAGGGTGGTGGAGGGAAGGGTGGTAGATAGAGCGCTAATGGATTATGTAGTGGTAAATAGGATTATGATAGGAAGAGTTAAGGTGTACATGTGCTAAGGGGAGAGGGTGGGGGAATATCAGATCATTTTTTGGTGGAAGGTAAGCTGAGAGTGGAGGATAGATGGAGAAGGAGGAAAGGGACAAAAGGTAGGGAGGTTCTTAGAGTGAACTCCTTGAATGAAAAGGAAAAGGAGAAGGAGTACGAAAAGAAGCTGAAGGAGGAGTGGGAGGGAGTAAAGGATAGAGCAGAGATGGGTGTGGAGGAGGAATGGGGATGGTTCAAGGAGGGAGTCTTAAAGTGTGCAAGGATGGTGTGTGGAACAAGAAGGACAGGGGGGAAATAGAAGAAAGGGTAGTGAATGGTGGGATGAGGAAACAAAGAAGGTTGTAGAAGAGAAGAAGCGAGCATTCACAGATTGGTTACAAAAGAGGACAGGGGAGTCATATGAGACGTACAAAGAAAAGAAAAGAGAAGTAAAGCAAAAGGTAAAGGAGGCAAAGAGGAGAGCAGATGTGAAATGGGGTAGGAGTATGACAGAAAATTTTGAAAGTAATAAAAAGATGTTTTGGAAAGAAATTAAGAGAGGAAGAGGCGGCGAATCAAGTAGGGAAGAAAAGGTAAAAGGTACAGATGGAGAGTTGATAATGGAAGAGATGGCAGTGAGGGGAAGATGGGCAGAATATTTTAGGGAGTTGCTGAATGTGAAGGAGGATAGGGAAGGAAAGATAGCTGCAGTGGGAAATGCGAAGAAAATGAGAGTGATGAGTGAGGAGAATGGAGGAGAAATAAGGAAGGATGAAGTGAAAGCAGTTGTAAAGATGATGAAAGCAGGTAAGGCACCTGGTCTGGATGGATGTCATGCAGAATGTCTGAAAAAGGGAGGTTCAGTGATGGTGGACTGGTTGGTGAGGTTATTTAATGTTTGCTGGAGAGAGGGTAGAGTACCGGAGGACTGGAGGAGTGCCTGTATAGTTCCTCTTTACAAGGGAAAAGGGGACAAGTGTGAATGTAGTAATTTCAGAGGGATTAGCCTGTTGAGTGTAGTAGGGAAGGCTTATGGGAGGATCTTAATTGAGAGGATTAGGAGAGGAACAGAAGGAGTAATTGGTGAGGAACAGTGTGGATTTAGGACGGGTAGAGGTTGTGTAGATCAGATCTTTGTGGTAAGACAGATATGTGAGAAAGCTATAGGAAAGGGGAAGGATGTTTTTTGGGCTTTTATGGATCTGGAAAAGGCTTATGATAGGATAGACAGAAAGGCACTGTGGGAGGTTATGCAGATTTATGGGATAGGAGGAAAGCTTTTGGGAGCTGTTAAGAGTTTTTATGAGAGTAGTAGAGCATGTGTTAGGATTAGAAATGGAGAGAGTGAGTGGTTTGAAGTAAAGGTGGGACTTCGTCAAGGATGCGTTATGTCGCCCTGGCTGTTCAACTTATACATGGATGGGGTGGTGCGAGAGGTGAATGCTAGGGTAGTGAGTCAGGGATTGGAGATGGTTAAAGAAAATGGAGAAAAGTGGGAGGTGAGCCAGCTGTTGTTTGCGGACGACACTGCGCTTGTGGCAGGGTCAGAGGAGGGATTGAGGAAGCTGGTGGCAGAGTTTGGGAGAGTATGTGATAGAAGAAAGCTAAAGATAAATGTGGGTAAAAGTAAGGTGATGAGATGTACAAGGGGTGAAAGTGGCAGTAGACTGGAAGTGAACATTAAGGGAGAGCAACTGGAGGAAGTGGATAGTTTTAGATACTTGGGTGCAAGTGTAGCAGGAAAAGGTGGAGTGAAGGTGGAGGTAGAATGTAGATTGAGAGAAGCGAGTAAATGCCTTGGTGGTTTAAAGAGTGTAATGAGGAATAGACATTTGGGAATGGATGCAAAGAGGAGACTGTATGAAGGAGTGATTGTGCCAACAGCACTGTATGGGGCAGAAACGTGGAACATAAGAGGAGAAGAGAGAAGGAGTTTGAATGTGTTTGAGATGAGGTGTCTGAGAAGTATGGTGGGGGTTACTAGGCTGGATAGAGTGAGAAATGAGGAGGTGAGGAGGAGAACAGGGGTGAAAAAGGATTTGGGAGATAGGGTTGATGAAAGAATATTAGGATGGTTTGGACACATGGAAAGAATGAGTGAAGAAAGACTAGTAAAAGAGGTATGGAAGGCAGATGTGGAGGGAGTGAACATGAGGGGACGTCCTAGGATGAGATGGATGGATGGGGTGAAGGGGGCTTTGGGGAAGAGGGGAATGTCTGTTGAGGAAGGAAGGGAGAGGACGGAAGACAGAGGTGAGTGGAGAATGGTTGTATATGGATGATGTTGTGACTGCATGAGGAGGAATGGGCGGGTGGGTGGGGGGTGGGGTAGTATGTGTGAGTAAATTTGACGCAGCCCGAAGGGATTTCTCCCCGTCCTCGCCTTATATGCAAAGGGGGACGGAGAGGGGGGGTCGCCGATTAAATGAAGCGGCCTTGCTGTGGATGTACTGTGTCTTGCGACACTGCTTCTGACCCAGGGCGGTGGGCAGGGTGCAGGGATGACCCGTCATCCAGGAGGTGCTCAGATGAGAGGAAGGGTGGGAGGGGTGTGGAGTGTATTTAGGGATGAAATGGGTGGGAGTGTTTTTATGCCTTTCCCTTTTTGGCTACCTCCCTTGGAAGGGGGAAAAAGCCTTGGTATATGTATGTATGTTTAGATTGTACATACATACATATACCAAGGCTTTTTCCCCCTTACAAGGGGGGTAGCCAAAAAGAAAAAGGCATAAAATCATTCCCACCCATTCCATCCCTGAATACACTCCACACCCCTCTACCCTCCCTCCCATCTTAGCACCTCCTGAATGACGGGTCATCCCTGCACCTTGTCCACTGCCCTGGGTCAGAAGCAGTGTCGCAAGACACAGCACATCCACAGCAAGGCCGCTTCATTAAATCGGCGACCCCCCCTCCCCGTCCCCCCATTGCATAAAATGAGAGGACGGGGAGAAATCCCTTCGGGCTGCGTCAAATTTTGCTCACACATACTACCTCACCCCCCATCCACCCGCCCATTCCACCTCATGCTATCCCAACATCATCCATATACAACCATTCTCCATTCACCCCTGTCTTCTGTCCTCTCCCGTCCTTCCTCAACAGACATTCCCCTCTTCCCTAAAGCCCCCTTCACCCCATCCATCCACCTCATCCTCGGATGCCCCCTCATGTTCACTCCCTCCACATCTGCCTTCCACACCTCTTTTACTAGTCTTTCTTCACTCATTCTTTCCATGTGTCCAAACCATCCTAATATTCTTTCATCAACCCTATCTCCCAGCTCCCTTTCCATCCCCGTTCTCCTCCTCACCTCCTCATTTCTCACGCTATCTAGCCTAGTAACCCAATAATGTTTATTGGGGACAAACTAGAAGAGATTTGGCAACCAGAATCAAAGAACATAAGAATTCTGTAAAATATGGTCAAGAAAGCTCCGCGGTATTTCAGCACATTGCAAATAAAGATCACCGCATACATTGGAATGATGATGAAATAGTTTATAAATCAAAATGTAGTTTCAGAAGGAAAATAATTGAGTCTTCCCTGATTAGATATTTCTCTAATTTTGATATTTCAAATGGTCAATGGTCACCTGACTGCATTACCACCTCAGCTGTCAACCAACCTTATTTACTCCAAGGGGACAAAAATTCACAAGACCCGCAGAGCGTTTGTCACGTAACCTGAGCTCTTCCCTTGTTCCTTTTTCTCACCTCACATTTTTGTATAAATGTATATGTCTTCTATGTACTCATTCTGCTGAAGAGGATCACAGTTAGTGATAGAAATATACAGAACTTTCAACATTAGTGTCTTCTTTTCCGACGTGAGAATATTTTGAAAATAAGCATGGGGATGGAATGAGTGGGAGTGGTTTCTGTGCCTTTGTTTTTTGGCCACCTCCCTTCTAAGAGGGAAAGATGCCTTTGGTATGTATATACAGTAGCCGCGAAAAGTTTGGGCGCAAAATTATAGGCGCCCCAACTTTCCCCTAAACTCAAAACATGCGAAAAATACAACTTTCCACCCAAACTTTTTGCTATTTTTCAATGCTAGCGTTTGTACCCGTATTTAGCCGAGACAATACACACTATTTGGCAACTCTGTTTAGGTGCACTCGATGTCACATGGAGTCACTTTCTAAACATCTCTCACGGAGAGTAGTCTTTTTTTTGCGGTGGTCTCTGTTTTTGTGCCTTGATATCTCCGTAATGGGAAGTGGTAAAGAGCTGGAAAGAGACACAGTTGTTACAATCATAACCCTCTATAAGGAGGGTTATAAGTGTAAAGATATTGCTACTCGTGTGGGAATTGGAGTGCGTCAAGTGCAAAAGTGGACCAAGAAATTTCGAGACGAAGGAAGTGACATCATTCATACTCCAAAGCATTGCTCTGGTCGGCCAAAGAAGATATCAAATCGTACTTCTATGGTTCTAACTGCCTCCTAATAACCGTAGAAGGCAGTTAGAACCGTAGAAGTACGATTTGATATCTTCCTTGGCCGACCAGAGCAATGCTTTGGAGTACGAATGATGTCACTTCCTTCGTCTCAAAATTTCTTGGTCCACTTTTGCACTTGACGCACTCCAATTCCCACACGAGTAGCAATATCTTTACACTTATAACCCTCCTTATAGAGGGTTATGATTGTAACAACTGTGTCTCTTTCCAGCTCTTTACCACTTCCCATTACGGAGATATCAAGGCACAAAAACAGAGACCACCGCAAAAAAAAGACTACTCTCCGTGAGAGATGTTTAGAAAGTGACTCCATGTGACATCGAGTGCGCCTAAACAGAGTTGCCAAATAGTGTGTATTGTCTCAGCTAAATACGGGTACAAACGCTAGCATTGAAAAATAGCGAAAAGTTTGGGTGGAAAGTTGTATTTTTCGCATGTTTTGAGTTTAGGGGAAAGTTGGGGCACCTATAATTTTGCGCCCAAACTTTTCGCGGCCACTGTATATGTATTTTTTTTATTTTTTTTATTTATATATATATATACATTTTTTTCATTAGGAAAATGTGATGGTAAGACAGCAAAATAATGAGGAGAGAGAAAAATGCAGATTAGCAATGGGTAACAAATCCCCTCGAAATGGAGCTACACCAGATCAAAGAGCTTACTGCAACAAGGTAATTATTGAATGATATTTTCTTTGTCATTTTACTATGGGTGAGTAAGATCTCAAACACACATACACACACACACACACACACACACACACACACACACTTCAACGAATGGACGGCTTAGAAGACGTTCTGAAGAAAAGTGAAGTCTGTGGATCCCAACGCAAAGAGAAGTGCCTAGTGTTTTTGCAGGGTGGGGGGGAAATTGCTCGTGGAGTAGTGGGAACGTAGGGAAAGAGGAAAAGGGGAGGGATTACTGAGGGAAATGGAAGGAAATGAGGAGGGAGTAGACTTTGACCAGCCAGACAAGCGGAAGGTAAACAAAAGACTTAGCGAGGATCAAATGTCTAATAAAAATGTAAAGATTAGAAGTATAGAGAGGAGCAATACAGAAGAAAGTGACGAGAATATGTTCCAGGGATTTAAAGAGGGTGGGGGGGACACAACCCCCCCCCCCCGACTGATAAGACTAGAGGAGAGAGTTGATAAGGTGATCGAGGACTTGGAGCGTAAGTTAGGTAACGTAGACTCCATTTTTAAAAGAATTGAAAGGTTGGAACAACTAGAGAAGGCTAACAGAAACTTAACTGAAGAAATAGAGGACCTAAAAAGACAGTTAGGAAATGTAAAGGAGGAGAATGAGAAATTGAAGAAGAATAGTAATGAAAACAGAGAGAAACTAGCTACAGAAGCTAAAAATTGGAGAATAACTCAAGAAGGGAATAAGGTTTCATTCACTGACATAGTCAAACAGCAATTGAAAGAACATAATGAAGACTCAGTTATTAAAGTGATGAGACAGAAGGAGAATATAGTAAGAGAATTAGCTGACAAAAAGAAATGTATAATTATATTAGGAATGGAAGAGAAACATAACCCAGATAGAACTGCAAGAATCAAGGAGGAAAATGAAAGAGTAAGCAGTTTACTAAAATTAGTCCAGGAAGATGAACCAGAAATTATAAAGGAAATTGAGGAAAAATTCAGACTCGGAAAATATAGTACAGATAAGACCAGACCAATTAAGATTAAATTCAGGTCACAAACAACAGCAGAGAAAATTCTATCCAAGACAGGGAAACTAGCAACAAATGATCAATATAAAAAGGTATGGATAAAAAGAGAAATGAATAAGGAGGAAAGAGAGGCAGAAAAGCAGAAAAGAATTGAAGCTAAGGCAAAAAACGAGGAAAGAACGGAGTCAGAGAAAGAGAGATTCTATTGGAGAGTAGTGAACATGAAAATAAAGCAGTTCGACATACTAAAGAAAAACACAAGGGAAACAGAGAATACAATGGAAGTGGCAGAAAACTAAGAGTGTCTTACACAAATATAGATGGATTGATAACAGGATTGAATGAACTGAATGATTATTTGAAAGAAAAAGAACCGGACATAATGGGAATTGTAGAAACAAAATTAAAAGGCCCACTACCACCCAACAGTGTTGGACATGATACATACAATTATTGGATTAGAAACAGAGAGAAAAAACAAGGGGGTGGAGTTATGTTCCTGACTAAGAAGGATATAAACGTGAAAGGTGTCATATATGGAAAGAATACAGTAGAGATGATTATGATAGAAGTGGAAGACCGAGATAAGAAGAGCAGAAAATTTGTGATCAATTATGTGCCTCCGAAAACAGCCTCATGGGAGGAGAGTGAACATAAAAGTATGTTAGAGGACACAAAGATAGCATTAACTAAAATAATGGAAGACGGAGGAAGAATAGTTATGATGGGCGACTTTAATTGCAAAGAAATCTGCTGGGAAGAAATGACAGTAAAGAGTGGTGATGACTCATGGGGAAATGCTCTACTTGAGATGATTACTGACCATTCAATGACACAATGGATACAAGAGAACACTAGGTATAGAAATGAAGAAGAACCATCGAGGCTAGACTTAATAATTACATCTGAACCTAGAATAGTGGACAAGATTGAATATAAAACACCAATAGGTAAAAGTGACCACATATTGATTGAACTGGAACTTAATGAAGAAAAATATATGAAAAGAAATGAACAATATAGAAAAGGAAGAATGATGTATGAAAAAACAAACTTTGATAAAATAAGAGAATTCTTCCAACAAGAAAACTGGGAAGAAATATACAAAGAAGAAACAACAGTGGAAGAGAAATGGAATATTTTGACAAAAATTTACAAAAAAGGAGTGGAAAAGTATGTCCCAAGACAAAAACAAGAAAAAGAATATGTAAAATGCTGGTACAACAAAAGTTGTAGGGAGTTAAAGGACAAAAGAGACAAAGCCTGGAACAGATGGAAAAAAGACAGAAGACCTGAAAAATGGAAAATATATACTGGTTATAGAAATGAATATGTACAAAAGTGCAGAGAGGAAAAAAGAAAATATGAAAAAGATGTTATAGAAAAGTGTAAAGATCAACCAAAACTATTCTACAGATTTGTAAACAATAAACTGAAAAACAAACAAGACTTAGAGAAATTAAGACAAGGAGGAGTTGAATACACTGAGGAAATGGAAATGGCAGAAATTATGAACAAACATTTTAAATCAGTGTTTACAAGGGAAAATATACAACCTGAAGAGATTGAGTGGAAGGAAAAAGTCCCCCCTATGGAAGAAATAGAAGTAACAAAGAATGAAATATTGACACACTTGGGTAATTTTGATGTCAGAAAATCGCATGGGCCTGATGAAATAGCAAACTGGATTCTGAAAGAATGCAGGAATGAACTGGCAGACAAAATACATAGCATAATAAGCAGTTCCTTAAAAGAAGGAAAAGTTCCAGAAGATTGGAAAAAAGCAAATATAGTACCTATATATAAAGGAGGAAATAAAGAAGAACCTACCAACTATAGACCAGTCTCTCTAACAAGTACAATAGCAAAAATATGTGAAAGAATTATCAAAAGTAGATGGGTAAAATACTTGGAAAAAAACAACGTACTAAATCCAAGGCAATTTGGATTCAGACAAGGACGATCATGCGTCACCAATTTAATATGTTTCTATTCAAGGCTAATAGATATAATACAAGAAAGAGATGGATGGGCTGATTGTGCATTTCTAGACCTAAAGAAAGCTTTTGACAAAGTACCACATAAGAAGTTGCTTAAGAAATTAGAATATGAAGGAGGAATACAAGGTAAATTGCTAAATTGGATGGAAGATTTTTTGCAAGGAAGAAAAATGAGAGTAGTGATAAGAGATCAGCACTCAAAATGGAATGAAGTAATAAGCGGTGTCCCGCAGGGAACAGTTCTGGCCCCAATAATGTTTGCTATATATATTAATGATATGGATGAAGGAATTGAAAGCTATATGAGCTTCTTTGCAGATGATGCAAAATTACTGAAAAGAGTGAAAACTGAAGAAGATTGTGAATCACTACAGAGAGATCTAAATAAAGTACAAGAATGGAGTAGGAAGTGGGAGATGGAGTTCAATACAAAAAAGTGTAGTATAATGGAATTTGGAAAAAGCAAAAACAGAATAACAGGATCATATAATTTGGGAGAAGAAGGAATAAAAAAAGTAGAAAATGAGAAGGACCTGGGAGTCATTGTTATGAATAATATGTCACCTGAGAAACATATAAATAAGATTTTTGGAGAAACTTATAATTTAATAAGAACAATCAAAGTAGCATTTACATACCTGGATGAAGAAATGGTGAGGAAAATCCTAATCACCCTGATAAGACCAAGATTGGAATATGCAGCAACGATATGGTCACCAAGTACAAAAAAATGTATAAAAAAACTTGAAAGAATACAAAGAGCAATTACAAAACTGGCACCAACACTCTCAAAACTATCATATGAAGAGAGACTACAAAAACTTAAACTACAGACACTAGAGCAAAGAAGAGAGAGAGGAGATTTGATAGCTATTTACAGAATCATGAAAGGCATAGAAATTACTGATAGAGAGAATCTGATAAAATGGGATGACAGAAATACAAGAGGACACGGAAAGAAAATAAAAAAAGACAGCTATAGAAGAGATTTTAAAAAGAACAGCTTTCCTCACAGAGCAATAGACAGTTGGAACAAGTTAGATGAGAAAGTGGTGTGTGCAAAATCAATACATGAATTTAAAAATAGTTTAGATAAAATGAGATATGAAGACGGGACCCCACGAGCATAGCTCCCCTTCCCGTAAAATACAACTAGGTAAATACAACTAGGTAAATACACACACACACACACACATACACACACACACACACACACACACACACACACACACACACACACACACACACACACACACACACACACACACACGTAAAAGATAAAAGAAAGACAATAGGACACAATTTTTTTTTTTTTTTTTAAAGGATAGTCATAGAAAAGATCTGAAAAAGAATAGGTTCACACACAGAGTGGTGGATATCTGTAATAGATTGGATAAGGAAACAGTGAATGCAAAAACTATACAAGAATTTAAGAACAAACTTGATGCTGAAAGATAGAAAGACAGGTCACTACGAGCATAGCTCTCTTCCCGTTAAATACAACTAGGTAAATATACAGGTAGTTCTCGTTATATGCGGGGGTTCCGTTCCGCGGACCCCCCCGCATATAACGAATTCGCATATATCGAACTATTGAACCTATGGGAAAAAGGGGGATACATTCTCAACTCGGATTGATTTTTTTTTTTTTTTTTTTTTTTTTTATAATAGGAGGGTTATAGAACAGAGTGAGTGAGCAAAGCGAGCATGATATTCTGCAACATTAACACTCTCTGACATGTAAGTATTAACCTCGGGAAAAGACGCTACCGTAAACATCACTTATTTCGCCAAGCGTATTTTCTTCGGCTGTTTGAAAAATCAGTCTGTTTACAATTCACATTTCAGACTGCTTGCTACGCTTAAACTGACTGTTGATGTGCTCTGGAGATACACAGGCAGGCTTACTGCTTAGAGTTTATCCAGTGCGGAGAATAAACGATAATTCTTGCAGAGAGTGAAAATTGACGAAATTAATTGGGGCAGTAATAAGTATCAAAAATTAATTTGTTTGTGAAAAAAATAATTAATTTGTGTATCAAAAAAGCTTAATTACCTGCAGAAAGACAATGGTTTGGCCTATGAAACAGGAAGGATGCCTAAGACGATGCCGTCTGTACAGCTGCTGGTGTTGTTGTTGTGATAACGCCGCAGTGATGCCAGCTCTACCTAGCTGATGCAGCCAGTGTTACCACACGGCTTTATGCGCACCAACTTCAAATATATAATAGGTGTTTTGAAAAAAATAATCGGCCGCGACTATTTTTATTTATTCTTTTTTTTTTTAGGTCAAATTGCATATCTTCGAATATATCCCCGCACATATCGAAAAGTGGTGCAAATTCTTGAATCGCATATACGTGAATTCGCATATATCGAAGTTGCATATATCGAGAACTACCTGTATGCATGCACACATCAATCACTCTCGAGTAAAAGCTTTTAAGCTTTTACTTGAGAGTGATTGATGTGTTGCAAGAGGGGTGGGTGGCCTGTGTGTACCTGGACTTGGAGAAGGCATTTGATAAAGTACCTCACAGTTGACTTATGTGTAAATGAGAGCATGTTGGAAGACTGAGAAGCAAACTATTAGAATGGATAAGACTTTTTGAAGGAAAGATACATGAGGACAGTAGTACAGGACAAGATGTCAAGCTGGAGAGCAGTAATGAGTGGAGTTCAACAGACGCCAAATCACTGAGAATTTACGTAAAATTGAAGGCAAAGCACAGAGCTCCAGAAATGTAATCCTCCCCTTGTTGAATCTCAGACAGCACTGAGCCTGGAAATACTGCATGTTCTTGTGACAGTAACCTTGGTCTCTCTGCCAGGCATACAAAAAAACATCTGGCTCACTTGGGATATTGAAAGCGAGGGACTTCCAATTTGTGGCATAAGTATTGATGTCAGCATTGTTGTGTCCAAACTTCATCCACATTAACCTTGAAGAAACTTCCTTCCACTCCAGTACACACTTTCCTATCTCTTCACTTACTAGTATAGCCACCCCTTCTCTTATTCGTCCTCTCCTCACTCCTGAGAACCTCCCAACTACAGTCCCAAACTCACACTTGCCCCTCGCTTTCAACTCGGTTTCACTCAATGCCAACACATCCATCTTTCTTCTCACAAATATGCTGCCTATCTCTTCCCTTTTACTCTCATCTGTACACATCCATGCATATTAAAAGACCCAAACCTTAGCATACTGGTTGGAAACTTTTTTTTTTTTTTTTTTTTTTTTTTTTTTTTTTTTTTTTTTTTTTTTTTTTTTTTTTTTTTTTTTTTTTTTTTTTTTTTTTTTTTTTTTTTCCCTCCATCATCAGAAGTATTCCAAGGCCTAACCCCCATCCCATTTTCTTTTTTTCTTTTTCTTTTTCTTTGAATGTCCCCTGTGGGGCAACGGGGAGAAGTATTCCTAGGCCTAACCCATCCCATTTTTTGTCGCCTCGTATGACTCAAGTGGGAAGATTCGGTGGCAACATTCTTTTCCCTCATCACAGGATAAAAAAACACAGGACATTATAATGCATTATCCTAAACTCACTCCAGACAGCTCAACAAAATCACTTCACTGAGTGACTCGTGGACTGAACCAATAGGCTTGACTGGGTTCCTAGTGGACTTGCATCTCCTTCAAGAGAGAACTGAACCAATGAATTTATTGATTAATATAACTTATACAGAGGGGAACATTGTCACACTTTCACTATGACCTCATTCCACAAGTGATGTTTCTTTGAATAGTTGTATTTTTGTGTGGCTTCATGTTTACAAGATTATGTTTCTCAGATTCGAGTCGAAAGAGACAAGTTGAGTGATCCTCTTCCTGGTGAAGAAGAAATAGAAGACCGTGACCGACAACCATCACTTAGAGGTCTCACACCTGACTGGGACTTGCAACTATTCTTAGAAGCACAAGCAGCTGCCAGTGAAAAGATTGTAAGTTAATTTTTATATGTATATATTTTTATATATTCATAAACCAGTAGGAGGCAGAAAGGAAGTTTAAATGTTTGAGATCAAGTGTTTAAGAAGTATGGTGTGGGACTTGCAACTATTCTTAGAAGCACAAGCATCTGCCAGTGAAAAGATTGTAAGTTAATTTCTATATGTATATATTTTTATATATTCATAAACCAGTAGGAGGCAGAAAGACAGAGTTTAAATGTTTGAGATAAAGTGTTTAAGAAATATGGCATGGGTTATAAGGATGGATAGAGTGTGAAATGAGGAAAGGCAAAGAGTGGGTGGAAAGAGAGCTGACAAATAGGGTTGATCAAAGAGTCCTGGGTTTGGGGATATGGAAGCAATAAGTGAAAAAAGACAAATAAAAAAGTATGCATGAAAAATAGACAAACAGAAAGAAAGGAAGGTATAGTGCTCAACAAAAGTCTCCCCGGGGTAAGGCAGACAGTACTTTTGTCAAATTCGGAAAAACCCATACAATTGGTGCAGTTTCACGCCAAAAAAAACTGTCCACCTACAATGAGAGAGCTTATCAGTGAGCCAAGAATTAATGATGTCAGTCATTGTCTTGTTGGTGAAGAAGGAGGTGTGTACTGTGACCCCTCCATCCAGGATCCCCTCTCGAACCTGACCACAACATCTTCTGAGCCACTGTGTTACCAGTATGAACATTACTAAGGATCTGAGTGCAGAAACCATAGCCCAGATAGTTGCCCTCAAGAAATCTGGCCAACAAATGAAGGATATTGCTGAAAAGATTGGTGTGTGTATTTGTACCATCCACCACTGGGTTGCCAAATCTACCTGCAAGGGAGGCAGCCAGGCTTCTACCATTGCTAAGAGGTCTGGGAGGCTTAAAAAGACTGGGGATAGGGCTAAAACTGTTGTGAAACGTAAACTAGAGCCTAATCCACGTGTGACAGCCAGACAAGTGAAAGAAAACCAAGAACTATTTGGAGAGTGTTCACTAATAACCATCAACTGTCATATTGACAACTTGAGCCACCGGCCAGTGAAGAAGCCTCTTCTGACCCTTAAGCAGAGGCAATTTCCTTTGTTTGCTGGCCAGATTTCTTTAGGGCAGCTATCAGGGCTATGGTTTCTGCACTCAGATCCTTAATATTGCTCATATTGGTAACATGGTGTGGTCAGATATCATGGTTGGGTTCAAGAGGGGGGCCCTGGGTGGAGGGTTTTGCGGCACACAACCTCCCTCCTCATCAAGACAATGACTGATGTGATTAATTCTTGGTTTGCTGATAAGCTCTGCCCATTCCCTGTGTGCTGTAGACAGACAGGATTTTTAGCACAAAACCATGCCACTCGTATGAATTTTTCCAGATTCAACAAAAGCACTGTCCGCCTCACCCCAGGCAGACAGTACTTTTGTTGAGCACTGTAGAGGTGGATAGAGTAAACTTAATGGGAATACTGTGAATGAGTTGGATGGATGGGATGAAAGAGGAATTGGATACAAGAGGAGTGCCTGTTAAGCAGGGAAAAGAGAGAATACCTACTCTTTAAAATTCTACTCATTGATAGTTTTGATGTGGCTAATACCATATTATTTTTCCAGTGTAGGGGAATGCTTGGATATCAGTGAGAAATACAGCTATCTTGACTGAAACTCATTTGATCTCACTTGCATCTACTGTATCAAATTTAATGTATTTTGTGATTTTGTACAGTGGATGCTTGACAGTTTTATTTAACTTGGACAAACCCTTGGGTATAAATGGAATGTATACTGATATAATCTGTTCAGACCTATTCAGTGAATATCAGATATTTGTATTGCATGGTAGTCTAACTTTTTTTTGTAAAGAAGTCCACCCAAAATATGCATACAAAAAAAAAAAAAAATAATAATAAAAAAAAAAATAAGGAATAGTTGATGCATGAAGTTTGAGAATTATAAACCAACCCATTTCTACTCCTAAGTAGGTTTGACTGCACATGGA
This sequence comes from Oratosquilla oratoria, assembly GCF_046742065.1. Lineage (NCBI taxonomy): Eukaryota > Metazoa > Arthropoda > Malacostraca > Stomatopoda > Squillidae > Oratosquilla > Oratosquilla oratoria. The sequence continues at coordinate 17,610,961 of NC_134797.1, read as the reverse complement.
TATGGTAACAGTTGGAAAATGGCAACAAAATTGGAATTGGGATTTGTTTCTGCAATATACATTTATACTTTGTCATACAGCAGTTACCTGCAGCAGTGTGAAGGTTCCTAAGAGTAATTGAATTTATTATTAAAGTATACCTTTCATACATTGTTTCACAGTAGTTTCATATAGTTATGTAAATGTTTCCAAGAGTTTTTTAATTTTTTACATGACAGGAAAATGACCTTCGAGGATTACCTGACAGCAAAGGTATTCGGTATATCGAGATGGGACGTTATGAGATGGAAGCATGGTACCAGTCTCAGTATCCAGATGATTTTAATCAGCAACCCAAAGTTTATATATGTGAATTCTGCCTTAAGTACATGCGTTCAAAAACAATCCTTCTAAGACACATGGCAAAGTGTGTGTGGCGCCATCCTCCAGGTGATGAAATATACAGGTAAGGTTAAGGAGATCTTGAATTCTTATTAAAAGGAAATATAATTTGAGTGAGAAAGTTTTTATTAGAATTCTGAAACCACTTTGTTCTCAATAAGCTTTATCTAGGTTACTGATATGTGCAGGTCAGGAATAGAGATTAGGTGGTTTGAGGTGAATGTAGGGCTGTGTCAGTATTGTGTGAGTTTAGCATGGTTGTTCAGTGTGGATATAAATTGGGTGGTAAGGAAGGTTAATACAAGAGTGCTAAGCAGAAGTATGGAGTTGGTGGGTGAGGATGGAAGAATGTGGGAGATGTACCAGTTGTTATTAACTGATGACACTGCGCTTGTTGCTGATTCTGAAGAGATAGAAGCTGGTGGTAGTGGAGTTTGAGTGTGTGAGAGAAGAAAGTTATGAGTGAATGTGGGCAAAAGAAATGATGAGATATATAAGGAATGACGATGGTGGCAAATTGAATGTGTAGGATGAGAAACATACATACATACACCAAGGCTTTTTCCCCCTTACAAGGGATGTAGTCAAAAAGGAAAAGGCATAAAATAATTTCCACCCATTCCATCCCTGAATACACTCCACACCCCTCCACCCTCCCTCTCATCTTAGCACCTCCTGGATGACGGGTCATCCCTGCACCTTGTCCACTGCCCTGGGTCAGAAGCAGTGTCACAAGACACAGCACATCCACAGCAAGGCCACTTCATTAAATCGGCGACCCCCCCCTCTCCATCCCCCCATTGCATAAAAAGGAGAAGACGGGGAGAAATCCCTTCGGGCTGCGTCAAATTTTGCTCACACATACTACCTCACCCCCCATCCACCCGCCCATTCCACCTCATGCATCACAACATCATCCATATACAACCATTCTCCATTCACCCCTGTCTTCTGTCCTCTCCCGTCCTTCCTCAACAGACATTCCCCTCTTCCCCAAAGCGCCCTTCACCCCATCCATCCACCTCATCCTAGGACATCCCCTCATGTTCACTCCCTCCACATCTGCCTTCCATACCTCTTTTACTAGTCTTTCTTCACTCATTCTTTCCGTGTGCCCAAACCATGAGAAACAGAAGTTATAATTACTTAGGGTTACGTATGGTAGTGAATGGAGGAGTAGATGTGGAGGTAAATTGTAAAGGAAGCAAGTATGTATCTGAGTGAAATGAAATATGTTATAAGAAAAGTATTTGGTGGTGAATGCAAAGAGAAGGTTGTACCCATGGCGCTGCATGGAGCAGAGACTTGGATTATAAGGGAGGAGAGAGGATGGGTGAATGATTTTGAGATGAAGTGTTTGAGAAATATGATGGTTTTTACAAGAATGGGAATGTAGAAGTGAAGCAGAGTTGAGATAAACTAGCTTCAACTGTTGGGTCCTGTTGTGGAAAAGTTGTGCTTTACTATATAAAGCAGTTAAAAAATATAACCTTATTACTATAGTTTCTTCACATTCCTAATTGTTGTAATTCTCTTTTATAATTTAGAAAGGACAAACTGTCTGTGTGGGAGGTTGATGGACGCAAGTACAAAACATACTGCCAGAATCTGTGCCTATTGGCCATGCTTTTCCTAGACCACAAGACCCTATACTATGATGTGGAACCCTTCCTCTTTTATATCATGACTCAAGGTGATTCGGAAGGTTGTCACATCATCGGCTATTTCAGCAAGGTATAGTGGAATGTGTGGAATGCATGATAACTTGATTATATTTCATATATATCCTTTTAGGTGTTGAAGCAGTGTCAGTCACTGACAACTGGTACCTGCCATGGTAGCAGTCATTACATTAGCATGGGGTTCATGCATATACCAAAAGAATCTTTCTTTTATAAAAGGTGATGGCAAAGTCAAAGCATAGACTCGCCCTTCACCCAACCCACACCTGTTCAAAAGTCCACTTGTTAATCCATCCATTATAGCTCCTCTTGGATGGAAAGTCACCCCATCCTCCATCCATTGCTCAAGTCATAGGCTGCATTGTCTATGTTATTGCCTACCTTGGGAGGTGGCCAAAGTCAAAAGGCATAATTCTACTCTCACCCATTTCATCCCCACCCACCCCACTCCCATTCACGATTTTAATTATGTTTAGTAATTTACATTAAAAAATATTAGTACCACAGTACATGATCCTGATATTTTCATATCCCCTTATTTCATGCAGGTTCTACTTTAATATTGTTTCAGGGCTGGGTGATGACCTGAACAGAAATCGGCATGGGGGACTTGATTTATTTTTATTCATTTGGTCTTATTATATGAATGTGCATCTACATATGTTGACTTTGACTACATGTTCTTCTTTTCTCTTGCATCAGGAGAAGAATAGTTTTCTCAACTACAATGTGTCTTGCATCATGACTCTACCGCCATACCAGCGTCAAGGTTATGGACGACTACTCATTGACTTCAGTAAGTGGAATGCATGGCCCCTTTATACAGTGATAGATTATAGTACAAACTACATCCCCAGGAGATTTGTTGGTCCATTATGAGGCTGGATGTAGAATGTATAGTACCAATGGCCTTTTTCAAATTGTAATGGGGATAACCAACTCAAAGCATATCCTGACTCCATGTGGGAGAAGAATGTAGGAGATGAAATCCTGTACCCTTGCTAATCCCCATTTATTCACTGCTTACAACACTGGTATTATTATTTTATAGCCCCATGCCACAGGAGCTCTCATAAGAAGAGGAGGGTGGGCTCTTGGGAATGACAAACAATAGATTTGATAAAGTATGCAAACATATATATATATGTGTGTGTGTGTGTGTGCGCGCCAAGATAAAAGGGAGGGTGGAGGGGAGGGGAGTGTATTCGGGATGGAATGGGTGGGAATGGTTATTATGCCTTTTTCTTTTTGGCTACCTCCCTTGTAAGGGGGAAAAAGCCTTTGGTATATGTATTTATATATATATATATATATACACACACATACAGGAGTCCCTCAAATAACGCGGATTCGAATAACACGGATTCAATCATACGCGGATTTTATTTCAAAACCATCTCAAATGTAGATAACCGTTTTAAAATTCGCGCCGAGTCGGGCACGCATACGCACACAAGCGGCAACATCGCAAACATTTGTGGTGACTGCTTTCTATTTTACCATATACAGTCGATCCTCATATAACGCGGTCATTATGCACACTGGGAACTGCTCAAACAAGGGTGTGGGGCGCGGGGATAACCGTGGGTGGCTGCCTGCGGTGATGTGTCAACCTACGGGTACTGATGCAGGAGGGAGGGAGGGGAGAGGGGGAGTTGGGGGTGGTAGGGGGGTAGCCAACAAGCTTTAGCTTGTCGCTTCCACCACCTACGCCGTGCTATTGTGAAATTTTACCGCCCTAACCTGTTGAAGTGTAATGTTTCTTTCATTTGGAACACAACTAATAAGTCTGATAATGACTATGCTTGTCGTATCTTAATTTCTCTTATGAGGTTCTTGTTGTTACTGGCGGTGGTGGTTTGGGAGATAAAAAACAGACATATACACGCTTACACACGTGTATACACGCACACATAGACACGTGTTAGACAACCAGTGTATGTTGTGAATGCGAGTGCGTGTACACACAAATATGAACACAGACACATGCACGTACATGCTTACTTGTACATGTGAACACAGACACATACATGCATGCACGCACACACACGCCACACACACATACATACGCCACATACACACACATATACATACGCCACATACAGTACACACACATACGTGTATACGCCACATACACACACATATGTATATACGCCACATACACATATGCATATACGCCACATACACACACGTATATACGCACAAACACATGCATACGCCACAAACGCCACATACATACACCACATACATGTGCGCACACACACACACGCACACACACACATACACATACGTACGGTTCTTGGTATTTAATATGGAAAGTCAGCATACGTGGATTTGGTCATACGCGGCAATTTCAGGAACCTAACCCCCGCGTTATTTGAGGGACTCCTGTACTTAAGAAATTAAGAGAGGAAGAGGAGGCAAATCAGGTAGAGAAGAAAAGGTAAAAGGTGCAGATAGATGATAATGGAAGAGATGGCAGTAAGAGGAAGATGGGCAGAGTATTTTAGGGAGTTGCTGAATGTGAAGGAGGATAGGGAGGGAAAGGTAGTTGTACTGGGAAGTGCTAAGAAAATGACCATGATGAGTGAGGAAAATGGAGGAGAAATAAGGAAAGATGAGGTGAAGGCATACTTACATACATATACCTAAGGCTTTTTCCCCCTTACAAGGGAGGTAGCCGTTCAAATGATGAATGCAGGTGAGACATCTGGATTGGATAGGTGTCATGCAGATTGTCTAATAAAGGAAGTATAGTAATGGTGGACGAGCTGGTGAGGTTATTATTTGTTTAAGAGAGGATAGAGTGCTGGAAAACTGGAGGAGTGCCTGTATAGTTCCACTTTACAAGGGAAAAGAGTAGAAGTGTGAGTGTAGTAGTCTCAGAGGGATCAACATGTTAGGTGTAGTTGGGAAGTCTTATGGGAGAGTCTTGATTGAGAGGATTAGGAGAGGAACTTAGGGAGTAATTGGTGAGGAACAGTGTGGGTTTACAACACGTGAGGGTTGCATGGATCAGATTTTTGGGGAAGACAGATATGTGAGAAAATTTTAGAAAAGTGTAAGGATGTTTTTTGGGCCTTTATGGACTTAGAAAAGGTTTATGACAGGGTAGACAGGAAGGCACTGTGGGAGGAATTGTAGATATATGGGGTAGGAGGAAAGATGTTGAGCAGTCAAGAGGTTTTATGAGAGTAGTAGAGCCTGTGTTAGTATCAGAAATGGAGAGAGTAGGTGGTTTGAGGTAAAGGTGGGACTTTGCCAGGGATATGTTATGTCGCCTTGGCTGTTCAATTTATACATGGATGGGGTGGTGCAAGAGATAAATACAAGGGTAATGGATCGGGGATTGGAGATGGTTAAAGAAAATGGAGAAAAGTTGGAGGTAAGCCAGTTGTTTGCTGATGACACTGCACTTTTAGCAGGATCAGAGGAGGGATTGAGGAAGTTAGTAACAGAATTTGGGAAGGTGTACAAAAAAAAAAGGAAGTTGAAGATAAATGTGGGTAAAAGTAAGATGATGAGATGTACAAGGGGAGAAAGTGGTAGCAGACTGGAAGTGAGTATTAAGGGAGAGAGACTGGAGGAAGTGGATAGTTTTAGATACTTGGGTGCGAATGTGGCAGGAAAGGGAGGAGTGGAGGTGGAGGTAGAATGTAGATTGAGAGAAACGAGTTAATGCCTTGGTGGATTAAAAAGTGTAATGAGAAATAGACATTTGGGAATGGATGCTAAGAAGAGATTGTATTTACCTAGTTATATCCTATGGGAAGGGGAACTATGCTCGTGGTGTCCTGTCATTGTATCTCGTCATATCTAGTTTGCTTTCAAATTCTTGTATTGTTTTTGTACACACTGTTGTTTCATCTATTATGTTCCATACATCCACCACTCTATGGGGAAAGCTGTTCTTTTTCAGGTCTCCTCTATAATTGTCCTTTTTGAGCTTCCTTCCATGTCCTCTTGTGTTTCTCTTATCCCAATTTAGTAAGTCTTCTCTATCAAGGACTTCCATGCCTTTCATAATTCTGTAGATGGTCAGCAAGTCACCTCTTTGACTTCTTTGTACCACAGTCAGCAACTCCCATATTGAATCACAATGGCAAAAGCCGACAAGACTGTGAGAATAAACACCTTGTGAGATCGAAACCTTTATTAGTACTACGTTTCGCTTGTTACAGCTTTTTCAAGTACAGACATGACACACACTCTGAGCACATATAAGCCAACAGGGAAGGAACTGGGAGAGGTTATCAGGGAGGGGTGGGTGGTAGGTGGAGGGGGAGGAGGGGGACGGGTGGGACTTGGTGGAGACAAAGGAGGACATTTCGGACAGTTTGTTGAAGTGGACTAAGGGGGACATTTCATACATTTATTTAATGCGGGTAACAGATGGATTATAGGAGGGGCGATGTTAAACATGCCTCTGTTCTGCTCAATGGTTTTGAAGCTTTGAATGGCGGCCGCTTCGAGGCATTTTCTCCTCATCCTATCTGGTTCACTAAACAGAAGTTCTGCGTTATCCCAATCCATCAGGTGGTCGTTGGTGTTCCGGTGGATAACACAGGCGTTGGTGGTGATGTTGTTCCGGGAATCGTAGCGATGCTCCCGGATCCGGGTCTTCAGGTCACGGGAAGTCTCGCCGATGTATACTTTATCACATCCAGCACAGGGTATGCGGTAGACACCAGCGTTTTTTCCCCACATCTCGTCCTGGCTGTCATTCCTTCTTGAAAGCTCTTTGATAGTTCTGCTGGACTGGCCCACTACCTGAATGTTGCAACGCCCAAGTGTCCGGGTGAGGGTGGCGGTGACGCTGCTGGCTGGAAGGATAAGCCTCCTAGCTGGATCTTTTGTTGGTTCCCGCCCTTCCATTATTTTGAGTGCCTTTTTCTTACACTGGTGGATGAGTTTAGGCACATACAGGAGGTTTTTCAGAAATTAAAATATCCAGAGTGCATCATCCACCAGTGTAAGAAAAAGGCACTCAAAATAATGGAAGGGCGGGAACCAACAAAAGATCCAGCTAGGAGGCTTATCCTTCCAGCCAGCAGCGTCACCGCCACCCTCACCCGGACACTTGGGCGTTGCAACATTCAGGTAGTGGGCCAGTCCAGCAGAACTATCAAAGAGCTTTCAAGAAGGAATGACAGCCAGGACGAGATGTGGGGAAAAAACGCTGGTGTCTACCGCATACCCTGTGCTGGATGTGATAAAGTATACATCGGCGAGACTTCCCGTGACCTGAAGACCCGGATCCGGGAGCATCGCTACGATTCCCGGAACAACATCACCACCAACGCCTGTGTTATCCACCGGAACACCAACGACCACCTGATGGATTGGGATAACGCAGAACTTCTGTTTAGTGAACCAGATAGGATGAGGAGAAAATGCCTCGAAGCGGCCGCCATTCAAAGCTTCAAAACCATTGAGCAGAACAGAGGCATGTTTAACATCGCCCCTCCTATAATCCATCTGTTACCCGCATTAAATAAATGTATGAAATGTCCCCCTTAGTCCACTTCAACAAACTGTCCGAAATGTCCTCCTTTGTCTCCACCAAGTCCCACCCGTCCCCCTCCTCCCCCTCCACCTACCACCCACCCCTCCCTGATAACCTCTCCCAGTTCCTTCCCTGTTGGCTTATATGTGCTCAGAGTGTGTGTCATGTCTGTACTTGAAAAAGCTGTAACAAGCGAAACGTAGTACTAATAAAGGTTTCGATCTCACAAGGTGTTTATTCTCACAACTCCCATATTATCATTCTTCATATGAGACTTTTGATAGTGTTGGGGTCATCTTCGTAGTTGTTCTCTGGATGCTCTCAATCTTTTTTAAATTATTTTTTTTTTTACTGGGTGACCATAGTGTTGCTGCATACTCCAATTTAGGCCTTATCAATGTGACTAGTACTGCACTGTATGGGGCAGAAACATGGAACATAAGAGAAAAAGAGAGGAGTTTGAATGTGTGTGAGATGAAGTGCCTAAGAAGTGTGATAGGTGTTACTAGGCTGGATAGAGTGAGAAACGAGGAGGTGAGGAGGAGAACAGGGGTGGAAAGGGAATTGGGAGATGGGTTGGGTTGATGAAAGACTATTGGGATGATTTGGACACATGGAAAGAATGAATGAAGAAAGATTAGTAAAAGGTGTGGAAGGGAGAGGTAGAATGATTGAACATGAGTGGGTGACCAAGGATTGGATGGATGGATGGAGTAAAAAGGCATTTGGAAAGAGGAAGGATGGGAGAAGACAGAAGATATGGGTGAATGGAGAATGGTTGTGTATGGATGATGTTGTGATGCATGAAAGGGAGTGGATGGGGGGTGGGGGTGTATGTGTGAAAAAGAAATTGATGCAGCCCGAAGGGATTCCTCCTTGTCTTCTCCATTTCTGCATAAGGAGACAGAGAGGGGGTCGCCAATTTAATGAAGCAGCCTTGCGGTGGATGTGCAGTGTCTTGCGACACTGCCTCTGACCCAGGGCAGTGGGCGAGATGCAGGAATGACCCATCATCCAGGAAGTGTCAAGATAAGAGGAAGGGAGTGGGGTGGATGGGAGTGGAGTATGTGGGGATGGAATGGGTGGGAGTGGATTTTATGCCTTTGTTTTTGGCTACTTCCCTTATAAGGGGAAAAAAGCCTTCGTATTTACCTAGTTGTATTAAATGGGAAGGGGAGCTATGCTTATAGTGACCCGTCTTTGTATCTTGCAACATTTAGTTTGTTCTGAAATTCTTGTATGGTGTTTGCACACACTATTGTTTTGTCCAATTAGATCCAGACATCCACCACTGTGTGGATTTTTTTTTTTTTTTTTTTTTTTCTCCAAATCTCTTCCATAACTATCCTTTTTGAGTTTCTTATCATGTCCCCTTGTTTTTCTTTTATCCCACTTTAATAAGTCTTCTCTGTCAAGGACTTCTATGCCTTTCATGATTCTGTAAATGGCCAGTAGATCGTCTCTCTCTCTTCTTTGTTCTAGGGTTAGTTTAGACAATCTTAGTTTGTATGTCAATTATGAGTGTTGGTGCCATCTTTGCCATTGCTTTTTGGATTTTTTCTATTTTCCTTATATTCTTTTTTGTACTGGGTGTCCATAGTGTTCGAACGTACTCCAATCTTGGTCTTATTTTTTTTCATTACTTCATCCAAGTAATTAAAAGCCACCTTTATTGATCTTAGTAAATTATAGGTTTCTCAGACAATTTTGTTTATATGTTTGTTGACATGTCTTTGGTGATAATTTCTTGTGGGTCCATTTTGGAACTAACTTTCTTTACTTCCTTTGTACCAATTTTATATTGTCCTGATATTCTTTTTTACTTTTTCCAAATTCGATTATATTACATTTCTTAATGTTGAAATTCACTTCCCACTTTTGACTCCATTCCTAGACTTTGTCCAGGTCTCTCTGTAGCAATTCAGTCTTTTTTTGTACTTACTTTCTTTAGTAGTTTTGTGTGGTATATGTATGTATGTATGTATATATATATATATATATATATATATATATGTTGAGACATTCTGACAGGTTGACGTAAGTGGAGTAGAAAACACAGGAGTCTTACTCTTGAGTTTATTCAAGACTAAGACTCCTGTGTTTCCTACTCCACTTATGTCATATATATATATGTATATATGTATATATATATATATATATATATATAAAAATATATATATATATATATATATATATATATATATATATATATTGAAATAAACTCTTCTGCTGGGGTTCGAACCCTTACCTGAGCGGCTTGCGTCTTTACAAGACAAGGACCATAACCACTACTCCATCCTTATCCTACAAAACGAAATTACTTAGTTTGTAGGATCAAGATGGAGTAGTGGTTACGGTCCTTGTCTTGTAAAGAAGCAAGCCGCTCAGGCAAGGGTTCGAATCCCAGCAGAAGAGTTTATTTCCAAATGTCAATTGACACAAATATATATATATATACTGTATATATATATATATATATATATATATATATATATATATATATATATATAATGTATATATGTACATACATGACAATTTTATGTACATAAAACAACCTTATTGCTTAAGATATTATCTCTCAGTGTAAACATGGTTTATATAATATTATTGTAGGGAGGATCAAAGAGTGGTTAGGTGGTTTGGGCATTGTGGAAAATGAGTGAGGAAAGACGAGTGAAAAGGGTGGGGAAAGCTGGAATGGCTTGGATTAACTTGAGATGAAGACCAATAATGAATTGGGAAAAGTGGGTAAAGCGAGCATTGGATGTAAAAGGAATATCTTTTAAACAAGGAAGAGAGAGCAGAAAAGATAGGAATGAATAGAGAGAAATTGTGAATTGATGAAGGAATGATGTAGACTAAAGGGATGCTCTTGTCTACTCAGTAGAGTTTTGAAATGAATGAGGAGGGATGTTGCCATACAGTATAATTAAGCAGTAGGGTTAAACCAGCTCTAGGTGTTGGTCCCTGCTATGGAGGTTATGTTGTGTCTTGCTGCATTGCCTTTGACCCAGGCAGTGTGGTGGGGATGATCCTTCCCCCATAAGGTGCAAAGATAGAACCACCCCTTTCATAAGTGAGAGAAGCCCCTTTGGTATATATACTACATATACGCATGTGTTGTTCCTAAAATAGCTTGGTGCAAATAATTGATGTGTTGTTATTGTTCCAGGTTACCTCTTGACACGCACTGAGGGTAAAATTGGTTCTCCAGAGAAGCCATTAAGTGATCTGGGACTTATCTCATACAGGTCATATTGGAAGGATTTGTTGCTCAACTACCTCTCAGGATACAGTGAGAAGAATGTGTCTATAAAAGGTCTGTACATATTAGGGGATTGGAACTGTAACCAACACACATCTACACCTACATGTAAAAATACTTAAGCACTGAAACACACCCTGAACATTCTACAAGTAAATATCAACATTATCACAAACATACTGGATTGTTTCAATTCCTACATAAACACAATATACACAAAGCCCTAACATATGCATATATACACATTCTAGAAAGCCTCTTTCCCCTTATGAAGGGGTGGTCAAGTCAAGCATATACCCACTTTTCACCAATCCCACTAATACAGGAAAGCAGGCTAACATCACAATCCACAGTATTCACAGTCATTGAATACACAACAGTCATAGTAGACAACACTCAACACAAAGGAGGACTTGTAACAAGCATACCCTTGGAGCAACCCAAGGAAAAATACCTTCACCAAAACAGCAATGTTATTTTTGTAAGTAACATGATGATGATGATATGGTTTAACATCACAACAACAACAACCCAGTCAGCAGGCTAGGATGATTCTCCTTACAGAGAACTTTGTAATGTGAAATTTATTTAACCATGCCCTTGGGTCAACTTATCACTGCCAGGGTTTGAACTGCTATCCCCTTGATGTTTGCCACAAGTAATGGCACCTTAACCTACTCAGCCAGTGAGCTTCTACTTTATTATAAGTAACAAGAAATAACTAAAAAAACTTCTTAGCTTGCAGGCAATGCTGAATAACCCAAAGCAACAATATTTCTGGGACTAAAAAACTGCACAGTGGAGTTCCCCCAAGTAGCAATACTCTGTCTATATACCAAATACCTCTTTCTCCTTATAAGGGAGGTAACCAGCCAGAGTATTGGCTCGCAATGCTCTCACCTGTGTTATCTCCTTTCACAAGTGATCTCGCCACTGTAACTCCAGAGTGTAACACCAGAGCACTATCCTATGCAGATGATCTGGTAATGATAACAGCATAGCAACCTCATAAGGAGAGAAGAACCCTTTTGGTATATAGATAGAACATCACCCAAGCCAGAACAAGTCACTCATGGTAGAGGTATTGTGTTGTTGCCGGGGCAGTATGGTGCATGTGGTAATTGCATATGAGTCAATTTGCATCTGTGCCCAGGCCTGTTCTCCTAATTGATATCTTCAATCACTTATGGTTGTATTATAAAATTACAACAATCTGGAAAAAGAGCCCATATAATACTTGAAGGCCCTGCATCCTGAAGATCAATCTCGTCATTATCCACCATATCCAAGCTGGTGAGAAATAAGAAGCAAAAAAAAATGCAACTAAATTATCCAACTCCCCAAAACAAACATGGATTCAGAGAGTGCAATTCCACTAACATGCAGTTTGCAAACATCACCCAAGATGTGCTGGAAGAATATAGTAAGAAAGTACCACAAAAAAGACATAAGGCATTTGATAAAGTTACTTGACATATACTGTTAAAGAATATCTTGGAGACATATTCATATAAAGGCTTTTTTCCCCTACATAGGGGGTAGCCAAAAAGAAAAAGGCATAGAAACCACTCCCACCCATTCCATTTCCCATACATTCCACTCCCCTCCACCCTCCTCTCTCCCCCCCCTCCCATCTCAGCACCTCCTGGATGACGGGTCATCCCTGCATCCTGTCCACTGCCCTGGGTTATCCTGCACTGTCTACCTGCTAAGAAGTTTGTGAGTAATTTCTTGTTATTGTTGTGAATATTTTTTTTTTCTATAAATATTCACAACAATAAGATATTACTCACAAACTTCTCAGCAGGTAGACAGTACAGACGCTCCTTAACTTACATTTTAGTTATGTTCCGAACGGCCGAATGTAACGTGAAAAGGAACGTAAGTTGTTACTGTACGTTCCAGTAATGTATGACCGTTCATACTGTACTATACATCCATAAATTCTATTACTGTATCTTATAAAACACCCCTAAATCATTAATTATAAACATAACATTGTAAAACAACATTAATTTCAAATAAATGAAATTCAAGCAACATAAAGTGTGATGGTGGAGGAGAAGGGGGAGGAGGAGGAGAAGGCATGGCACGTTCAGTCTGTCGTTTGTGCCATGTAAACAATGGACACAGCATCATGCGTAAGTATCGTTTGAACGTCTCATACTACGGAGAACGCACTAAACTAAAAAATTCACAAAAAAAAAAAAATTACTGTCAGTTCAAACGTAAAATCGAAAAAACATAAAACGAATGAATGTAAGTAGAGGAGCGTCTGTACAGGATAACCCATAAAAAAATTCTGGAACAAAAACACTACAGTGGAGTCCCCAGCAATACTTTCACCTATGTTATTTAATCTTTTTACAAGCATTCTCCAAACACCAGATTGAGACCATAACACCAGATCACTCATATATGCAGATGACCCAAGAATAACAACTCGGCAGAGTAAATACAGACTGGCAGCTAAGAGCACCCAGGCATACTTAGACATACTAGAACAAATTTAGAAATGATAGAATGAAGGCCTTACCCCAGAAATCATCAGTAACATTGGTCATTCCAGACAACCATGAATGAAAAATAGACCCAAAATTGAAATTGAATAGCCAAACCCTTCTATTCAAAAAGAACCCTGAAATACTAGGATTCACCACTGATACATGTATGACCTTCTGCCTGCATGTCAAAGATCTGACAGGAAAAACCTGTGGCTATTTAGACAAGTGAATATACTGTATAGTAAAAAGATATACTGCACATTATTTAGGTGTTCCTCTAAATGAAGTTTTTGTTTTCCAGACATGAGCCAAGAGATGGCAGTCAATGCATATGACATTGTGAGTACTTTTCAAGCAATGGGAATGATGAAATACTGGAAAGGTAAACACATCCTCCTTAAGCGGCAGGTGAGTGTACAACTGTGAGGTACTTGATGCCCTGACACTGTTCTTGAAATATACATATACCAAAGGCTTTTTTCCCCCCTTAGAAGGGAGGTAGCCAACAAAGGCATAAAAATCACTCCCACCCATGCCATCCCCATCACACTCCACTCCCCTCCACCCTCTTCCCTCCCTCTTATCTTGGCACCTCCTGGATGATGGGTCATCCCTGCATCTCACCCACTGCCCTGGGTCAGAAGCAGTGTCACAAGACATGCTACATCCACAGCAAGGCCACTTCATTAAATTGGCGACCCCCCCTCTCCGTCCCCTCATACAGAAAAGGAGAAGACGGTGAGAAATCCCTTCGGGCTGCATCAAATTTTTTTCACACATACTCCCTCACCCACCCCATCCCCCACCCATTCCACCTCATGCATCGCAACATCATCCATATACAACCATTCTCCATTCACCCCTATCTTCTGTCCTCTCCCGTCCTTCCTCCACAGACATTCCTCTCTTTCCCAAAGCCCCTTTTACCCCATCCATCCATCTCATCCTAGGTCGTCACCTCACATTCACTCCTTCCACATCTGCCTCCCACACCTCTTTTACTAGTCTTTCTTCACTCATTCTTTCCATGTGTCCAAACTATCCCAATACTCTTTTATCCACCCTATTTCCTAACCCAGGGCAGTGGACAAGGTGCAGGGATGATCTGTCATCCAGGAGGTGCTAAGATGGGAGGGAGGGTGGAGAGGAGTAGAGTGTATTTAGGGATGGAATGGGTGGGAATGATTTTATGCCTTTTTCTTTTTGGCTACCTCCCTTGTAAGTGGGAAAAAGCCTTGGTATATGTATGTATGTATCTCCCAACTCCATTTCCACCCTCGTTCTCCTCCTCACCTCCTCATTTCTCACTCTATCTAGCCTAGTAACCCCTATCATACTTCTCAGACATTTCATCTCAAACACATTCAAACTCCATCTCTCTTCCTCTCTTATGTTCCATGTTTCTGCCCTGTACAATGCTGTTGGCACAATCACTCCTTCATATAACCTCCTCTTAGCATCCATTCCCAGATGTCTATATCTCATTACACTTTTTAATTCACCAAGGCATTTACTTGCTTCTCTCAATCTACATTCTACCTCCACCCCCATTCCTCCCTTTCCTGCCACGTTCGCACCCAAGTATCTAAAACTATATACTTCCTCCAGTCTTTCACCCATTATGCTCACTTCTAGCCTGCTGTCACTCTCTCCCCTTGTACATCTCATCACCTTACTTTTGCCCACATTTATCTTCAACTTCCTTCTTTCACACACCTTCTCAAACTCTGTCACTAACTTCCTCAATCCCTCCACTGATCCTGCTACAAGCGCAGTGTCGTCAGCAAACAACAACATACTCACCTCCCACTTTTCTCCATTTTCTTTAACCATCTCGAACCCCTGACCCACTACCCTTGCATTCACCTCTCGCACCACCCCATCCATGTAAAGATTAAACAACCAGGGCGACATAACACATCCCTGACGAAGTCCCACCTTTACGTCAAATCATTCACTCTCTCCATTTCTAATCCTAACACAAGCTCTACTACTCTCGTAAAAACTAGTAATATCAAAACTAACAAAATTGAAATCAAAAGTGAGATTTTGTCCGTGTAACTTTTCAATGAGGTCATCATTGTTTTTAATATGAGTGTGGACAATAGTTCCAACAAGTGGACTTAAAAGTGACACCAATTGAAGAAATGATAGCTCTAGCCATGTTATTAACTTTATAAGTTTTAATCAAACTATATATGATAGTGAAGGAGACAGTGTATAAAGAGAACAGTATAAAGTATAAAGGATGGGCAGCAGTTGTCCAAAAGTATCATTACTCCTTTATGAAAAGTGTAATGAGAAATAGACATCTGGGAATGGATGCTAAGAGGAAGTTATATGAAGGAGTGATTGTACCAACAGCATTGTATGGGGCAGAAACATGGAACATGAGAGAGGAAGAGAGAAAGAGTTTGAATGTGTATGAGATGAAATGTCTGAGAAGTATGATAGGGGTTACTAGGCTGGCTAGAGTAAGAAATGAGGAGGTGAGGAGGAGAACAGGGGTGGAAAGGGAACTGGGAGATAGGGTTGATGAAAGAGTATTAGGATGGTTTGGACACATGGAAAGAATGAGTGAAGAAAGATCAGTAAAAGAAGTGTGGAAGGCAGAGGTGGAATGAGTGAATATGAGGGGGCGTCCTAGGATGAGATGGATGGATGGGGTGAAAGGGGCATTACAAAAGAGAGGAATGTCTGTGGAGGAAGGACGGGAGAGGACAGAAGATAGGGGTGAATGGAGAGGGGTTGTGTATAGATGATGCTATAATGCATAAGGGGGAGTGGGTGGGGGATGGGGGGTGAGGAAGTACATACATACATATACCAAGGCTTTTTCCCCCTTCCAAGGGAGGTAGCCAAAAAGGGAAAGGCATAAAAACACTCCCACCCATTTCATCCCTCCCTCCCTCTCATCTGAGCACCTCCTGGTATGGAAAAAAATTGACGCTGCCTGAAGGGATTTCTCCCCATCTTCTCCTTTTCTGCATGAGGGGACGGAGAGGGGGGGTCGCCGAATTTATGAAGCGTCCTTGCTGTGAATGTGCTGTGTCTTGCGACACTGCTTCTGACCCAGGGCAGTGGGCAGGATTCAGGGATGACCTGTCATCCAGGAGGTGCCAAGATAAGATGGAGGGAGGAGGAGAGTGGAATATATAGGAAATGGAATGGGTGGGAGTGGTTTCTATGCCTTTTTCTTTTTGTCTACCCCCCATGTAGGGGGAAAAGCCTTTGGTATATGAATGTATGAATATTGATTTTAAATTCTGACATTGGTCTGTTGGGATGCATCAAAATAGCCCTAAAGCATTAGGTGTATGTTACTATGTAGTCATTACCTCAGCATTGGGTGTGTATATGTATTGGAGACTGCTGCCAGTTACCTGTAAGCCGTGGTGTCTCCTGCAAGAGAGATCAGGGGCAAAGGACTGACTGACTGATACACACACACACACGCACACACACACACACACACACACACACACACACACACACACACACTACACTAATAAGACCAAAACTCGAGTACGCAGCATCACTTTGGACACCCAGTACCAAAAAGAATATTAAGAAACTAGAAAGATTACAAAGAGTGACAACAAAACTAGCACCGACACTCGCCGAACTAACATATGAGCAAAGACTATCCAAATTGAACCTACCAACTCTGGAACAAAGAAGAGAAAGAGGAGATTTGCTAACTATCTACAGAATAATGAAAGGAATGGAAGTTTTAGACAGGAACGACCTATTAATGTGGGACAACGGTAAAACAAGAGGACACGAAAAAAAATTGAAAAAGGATAGTTATAGAAAAAACTTGAAAAGGAACAGTTTCCCACACAGAGCGATAAATACATGGAACAAATTAGACAACAAAACAGTATGTGCTAACACTATACAAGATTATAAGATAAAACATGATGCGGAGAGATACAAAGACGGGTCACCACGAGCATAGCTCCCCTCCCGTATATTACAACTAGGTAAATACACACACACACACATCAATATATGTTGTATTAAGTAAATAATTTATTTCTTAATTTATTTGCAGGACCTGCTGGAGGACTTCTTAGAACGTCAGAAGAGACGTCGAGCGGACTATAAGGAAATTGACCCAAAATACCTCAACTGGAGACCCTATGTGCCACCACCACCCTCAGAAGAAACCAGTAGTGGAGGTGGAGGCAATAGTGAGAGGGGAGAGCGAGGTAGTGAAAGAGGCAATGGCGAGAGAGGTGGTGGAGAAAGGGGCGGAGGCGGTGGTGGAGAAAGAAGTGGAGGTGGTGGTGGAGAAAGAGGTGGAGGAGGTGGTGGAGAGAGAGGTGGCAGTGGTGGTGGTGGTGGGGGTAATATTGGTGGAGGAGGAAGTGGTGGTAACAGTGGTGGTGGGGGAAGTGGTGGCAACAGTGGAGGAAGTGGTGGTGGTGGTGGTGGAGGTGGTGGAGGAACAGGAGGTGGAGGTAGTAATGGTGGCAGTGGTGGTGGTGGACCAGGAGGTGGAGGAGGAGGAGGAGGAGGTGGAGGTGGCGGTGGCGGTGGCGGCGGCGGTGGCGGCGGCGGGAACACAGCTACCAACAAGGAGAGGAAGAAATGACGAGAGCCAAAAGGCAAAAAGGACGTCAAGAAAGAAGAAAAACAAAAAGAATAGAGACGTAAAAAAAATTGGTAAAGAACTTAGATATATTACAGGAAAGTTATTTACATATTGTGTGTGTTGATATGTATGTATATGTGTAATATTATTGTTCTCTTTTTCTTTCTCTATCAGTGGTAGATATTTCCCTTGAAAGTGGTAGCCAGCCCAACCATCTAGCCCTTAAAATCAAAAGATAAAGGGAAGGGAAGGTCCTCCTTGACCCCCTATTTGTGTATTATTTGATATTGATTTATATGGGCATCAATATAGAACACATTTGATAGTTGAAATCCAGAATGCTTTTCTATTGTCAATTGTGAATAAGCTGGGTATAGACTTAACTATGTCAACCTGAATTTGATTCTGTGATGGGGGTGAAATGGGTGAGAATTTCCTTCTCTCATGTTTAGCTACCTCACTTTGTGGGTAATGGCTGATTGGACGTTGACGTGCGTATTTGCACTGTAACTAGCAACAGTCCTTGGGCCTTCCCTTGAATCTTTCTAGGAAGAAACCTTGGATTGTTGCCTGTGTTGTATTAATGGTTGGACTACTACCTTGTAGTAGTTGGAAGAGAATAGTCACCAATTGTCAGCTCTACTTTTGTGAAAAAGTGCAGGAAATACATTCAAAGTAAACATAGAGGAAGGTCTTGAGCCTGGGCTGGATACCAGACGTCAGCCCCTCGAGTCTGTGCTTCTACTTGGAGAAGAAAATCTAGGTTGATTGTTGACAGGAAAATTAATCTAATGTCCATCTCACTGGACCACCACTTTAAGGTACCCATCATTGGACCCTGATAATACCATGCAATGAAAAAGTGAATTGAAACAATGATAAGAAACTAAATTGAAACACACATAGTTACATGAATGTACCAAAGGTCCTTTTCCTTTCATAATGGAGTTGGCCAAGTCAGAACATACATCCACATCAGAAACAACTAAAAAACCCATTCAGCTACCCATACCATCTTAGCACCCAGAGGATGAAGGGTAGCCTTGACCCTCCACCACATTGCTTGATTCAAAAACAGTACATCAGGTCATTACTTCCACAGTAGCGTCTGCCTGCCAGAGCTGGTTTTCCACCACTGGTTTCCCATATCGTCACCCTCATAAAGAAATTGCCTAAGTCAATTTTCGTCTTTTTTTTTTTTTTTTTTTTTTTTTTATCAATTTTTCATTGCTTCTTGTGATACAATTCCCAATGGAGGAACATTATGTACATTTATAAAAAATAAAAAAAATCCTAAAAAGTTGGACAAATGACTTAGGCACTTTCTTTATGAGGTTAACGATATGGCAAGTCCCCCTTCCACATTTGCTTATCTATAAAGTTGAAAGTAGACGAGTAGTCATGTCATCCCTTTATCCATTCACAATCACCATCCATTCAGAATTCCACTCCCTCCCATTTCATCCCCACATACTCCACTCCCATTCACCCCTCCCTCCCTCCCTCTTATCTTGTTGGCTTCTCCTGGATGATGGATCCACATGCATAATAGACATACTACATGTATTCAAATCTCCTCTCACCCCATCCATCCATCCATCTCATTCTTGGTATTTGCTTCAAACTCCCTCTACATACTTCTTCTTTCAACATTCTCATATCTTTGTTAGTTATTCCACATTCTTTTCATGTGCTGGTAACACCCTCTATCCATTCTTGGAACACCTATCATATTTTTCAAACACCTCATCTCAAAAGTGTTTATTGTATTCCTTTCTATCCCATACAATCCAAGTCCGTGTTCCATACAGCACAGTGGATACAATCACTTTTTCATACAACCATCTCTTTCCATTCATCCCAAAATACTTATTTCTTTTAACACTCTTTCGCCCAAACATACATACAATAGCCTTTTTGCCCTTGTAAGGGGAGCAGCCAAATCAAGGCATGCCTTGACTCCCCTTGGGAAAGAAATTCAGAATCCCTCAGCACCTTCACTCCACCCCTTATAATTGCCTTTTACGATCTGCATGGGAACCCAGTGGTAGCATTCGTATTTCCTGCCACAGGAGCATGAGAAAAGAAGTAATGCTGTCCTAGGAATGGCATAAGAGAGATTTAGGAAGAACAGCAAAAATGAGGGATAACAAAAGTTAAAAAGTGACTTAGCATTTCTCTATAAATGCAGACTTTTCTCTGAATGCAGAATAATACTGTATAATTCAAGTCCATAGGGTTGCCACTAGATTGATCAGAATGCCTATGTAAACCATAAGTCAAATAATTTATTTACTACCTTTACTTGCTCTTATTTTCTTTCAGTCTTTCTCTCACCCCTCTCTCCTTCTCTCATCCTCTCTTCCTTCCTCCTTCCCTTTCTTTCCCCTTCTTCCTCCCTCCCTTTCTCTCCCCCTCTTCCTCCCTTTCTCTCCCCCTCTTCCTCCCTTTCTCTTTCCTCTCCTCTCTCTTGTCTCCCTACTCCAATCTTCCCTGCCCATGTCCATGAAATGGAAAGGGGAAGCATAATACAAACCACACAAGTGTTGAGAGTAGTTGGGTGATAAATATGTGCACAAGGAATTAGTACCAAAAATAATAATTGTTGGCTCAATATTCACTGACTGGAAATCCACAGCCTCACAATGGCTGACAACAATCCTTATTCCCTCCCATAAATCTCTTGGGAAAGAAACAATGGACTGTTCTCTGTTTTGTGTTAGTGTGGGACTGTTGTCTCCTGATCTCACCAATTGTCAACCATTTTTATGTAAAGATGGTGGAAATACTGATGTTGGTAGAGATCTTTGGCCTGGTCCAGAGCCTGAGTGTCAGCCGTGAGTTGATGGGTTTTGAAAATGAGCAGACTGATACACTCTGATGTTCATCTTGCAGGACCATCATTTGTAGATACCCAATTGTAGGTCCCAATTAGAACTAAAGTGATAATAAAGAAACATTGTTATGTTGTATAATGGTAAGATGATATGAGATTGGAAGGATTTTTGTACTTAGCCTAAAATGACGATTAAAAATATGATTTGATTTTTGTAACTATGCATAAGTGAGCCATACAAAGAAGTATGTTTTAAGTTGTGCATATTTAGCAGTAAGTGTAAATATTTTCCATGACAAATAGCACTGGTGTTGTGAATTATGTGTAAGGTTTCTTTTACTTTAATTTGAAGTGATAAATTTGGAGTGTGATATGGAGGTCACGTTATACGAGGTGAAATTATGTATGTAATACAGATAACACCATCATAGCCACTGATGAACCTAACAGAAGCCAAAAGGAAGAAGACTATTCTATATTATGTGAGAGTTGTGGGGGGTGATGCCAGGAAATGTTAAACTACAGTTAAAACAGTCACCTTTTTTTTGAACACCCAACACAAATGTCAGTCATCAGTAACTGTTGGGGACCAAACTGAAGCCTTCCTTTTCTGAAAGTGAGAATGAAGCCTAGGGAATTATTGTGACACACAGAGATGAAGAGCATACACCAGGAAACTCGTAGCTACAGCCAAAGCTATCACCTTTGCCCTATGTGCTTGGACAGTTTTGACATGTGATAGTCACTTGTTTCTATCAGGATTGAGTCCGAGCCTTTGTTTATATAAAGCAGGATTAAATCCCAATGTGCTAAAGTTGGAAAAATTAATATATGCCAAAAAGTGGTTAAGTTGATGTGTGGTAATGCTACGTGGAAAAAATGTTTTTGTGAGGTGTCAGTTTAAGAGATTTATTATGAGTGCTCTTGATATTAGCCAGGAATTGAAAGACTAGGAGACAGCTAGTATTATATACTTTGTCTTCTAGTTACACTGGTTTTGTACAAATGTATATAGTTTGCACTTTGTATCTCAGTATGAAAGGTAGTTTGTTAGTGTGTTTGTATATTCAGGATGTACATGTAAATAGTTATACTTGAAATGTAAAAAGGATACATACATATTGTATATTGAAGTGGAGTGAAAGAGGGAATGTGTGAGTATGTGAATGATCTGGTAGAACAGTCTTTGAGACATATTTTTGAGATAATTTATAATTCTAAAGGGAATTTGACTTTTAACCCTTGCATGATAGGTGGGGTTTACTTCATCTGAATAAAATTGTCTGGCAGCAGCCAAAGAAAAACATAAGAAAATTATTTTTATTATCATTAGCTTAATTAAGATAAGGTATGATTTAATGTTAGTGGGTTTCTCTCTGCATCCAGAAAAATGTATACAAAGATTATTGTTATCCTAGTTCAACAATTATAGTACAGTAAGTCCTCGTTATAGGGTACATATGCGTTCCTGAAAACCTTACCGCAAATTGAAATTACTGTATACCGAACCCATTATAACATGTAATAATAGGATATGGCAGACGTACCTTCTCCCTGCTCTTTCCTCTTCAGAATATCTAGCAGATACCGTATCTGTGAATTTTTCTTACTGTAAATAGAATCGAAGGTAGTAATTACCAAATACCGTAACTGTGAATTTACTGGATAAAGAATTACCGTATAAGGAGGACTCACTGTACCTTTATTTTCAGACCACCTTCCCTGGAGGAAGGCTATTCACTGCCTCATCACCACATATGGGTGAACTCCCAGAAGGGAGGTTGATGCTAAGTATGAAGTAGCAACTGAGACTAACATTATACATTCACTGTCGAAACTTTCCTCCAACTATATAACAATAACTTCATTTTTCTTATTACTAACACAAGTCTGGTGGTGATGGTTCATGATGGCCATCCCTGGAAGTCCCGAGTCACAATCCATACAATCTGTGGTGCAGTCCCAATGGGTAGCTTGCGTTGGGGCCAGGAAGGCAATACAGCTTTGCAGTAGTGTAGCATAAGTTAGTAACCCTCATAAAGATCTGCTGTGCTCACCCTACATGGGGAGGGGGTTAACAGAGGTACCTTAAAATAATCCTTCTTAATTTCACCTGGTTGTGGAGTTGCCCCCAGTAAAATCACATAAACTACGGTGCAAATAATGAAGATGTAACTATAACAAAAAACAAGGAGGGAACAATAACCTTCCCAAATAACCCCTCTACTACACTCTTGCTCTACACTGTGACACTTCCCCATGAGCAATGAAGCCGCTATTGTGTTGGAACCCACCATGCCTCACTAACTGCCTTCTCCAGAGTTGTTTCATATAACCTGAAGACCACAGATCCCACTTTTCCACCACAAAATCAGTCACCATGCACTTATGTAGGTGCTCCTACTACAAAACACCCACATTGAGACAACATTCTTCTCCCAGCAGAATCACTTTCTATTTATGGTCCTCAAATCTCAGCTTTCTTAGATCCTTTACCTTTGTATAAAAGCTTTCTGCCTTTGAACTTTTGATCTAAAATTATGCTCCTATGCATGCTGGAGAGCAAAACAAATGATCCCTTTGGAATCTACTAAATCCTTGTACAAAGCAAAATTAATTATGAATGATAAGCCTACTCCTATACCTCATCCACAGCCCTTTGAGAAGAGGAAGTAATTGGGGGAAGAGCAAAGTGGTTTTAGGGAAGGAGAATGCATGGGTCAATTCTTTTTAGTAAGGTAGAATTGTGAGACGTTCTTGACGAGCTAAATATATTTCTTGGTCTTTTATGGATCTGGAGAAGGCTTAAGATAGGGTGGGCAGTCAAAAGTCTTTACATGAATATTAGTACTCATGTTAAGGTTGGAAATGGCAATGGTGAGTGGTGCTGTGGTGTGAATGTGGTACAGACGGGAATGTGCAGTGTACATCCCCAGGGTGGGGTCTAAAGGTGAGAGTGAGTTGGGGCCAGTAGTGTGGGTGTGCAAGTGAAATGAGGGGGAAGCAAGCGGGACTGCTATGATTAGGTGTTAGGTAAGCTGGGATAGGGAGTGATAGAAGTGTGTGGTGTGAAACAAAGGGGGATTAAAGAGTGAAGCAGAGGCAAATACAGGAATGGGATTTCTACGGAAATAAGGTTAGTGATCAACTGTTTCCTACAAGCTATCAATGCATCAAAGATTGCTAAGACAACGAGCACAAAGAAGTCATCCAAGATGAACAATATCACCTTAAAGCCATTTGACAATGATGGTGACGTCGCCAGGTGGCTTTAAATAAGGCGGAATTAGTGGTTAAATTAACCGGGGTAACGGACATAGCTATATTACCCTTAACCTAGAGAACGACGCGTTGGCCATCTATCAGGAAATAGCAGCTGGTGATCAAATGGATGTGGTGAGGGTAAAGAAAATATTACAAAAGGCTTTCGGCGAGAGTCCGTTCGAATCGTTTAATCGGCTGCAAAGAATGACCTGGGCTGGCGAACTGGTTGATGTTTTCGCAACGAAATCAGACGATTAGCTGGGTTGTCTACATTCACGGGCGAAGGCTTGGAGAAACTAGGTAGGATGGTGTTTGTGCATGGCTTTCCAGATCACATATCTGTTGGACTACAAGAAATGATGTGATGACGGAGAGTATGGACGAGTTCATAGCTCGCGCTAGGCCACGAGGACAAAACAGGATGGGCCTTTGGCGGCCGTAGCGACAAAGAGCCGCCACCGGCCCTCGGGTCGAGATGCCAACCCTATGACGATAGAGAAAGGAAATGGGGGGAGTTCAAGGGTGACTATAACGGACGACGGGGCCATCTAGGGTCCGTTGTTATGTGTGTCGGTCACTTCGCGAGGAACTAGAGAGGCGGAGCTCATTTGTTATGAATGCAACCAGCCGGGACATATGCCTCAACATTGCAAGCAGGGAAACGGGCGAAGGGCGGCTGCTATGCAAACAGCCGCCAAGGAAATGTAAGGACGCCGTCCAGTCATGTGCCGATTGTGGATGTCTGGTTGAGAGGAAGATGCGTGAGGGCACTGATACATTCCGGCTGTTCAACCACGATTGTAACAACCGACGTGGTTCAAGAATTCAGACGAGGGGATATGGCCCTGATGACAGTCGACGGAAGGGAGATAAAATGCGAAGATGACCAGGAGATTGAAATGACGGTGGAGGGCATTCCGATACGACTAATAGTGCTTGTCATTAGAACGGTCATAGAGGGAATTGACGTGGTGCTGGGAATGGGTGTAATTGCTCAGCTTGGAGAAGTCGCGTTTATCGCCGGACAACTGAGGATTGAAGCGATACGTGACGCGAGTACGGAAGGCAGAGGGAGGACCCGTCTGAGGCCGGAAATGGACGTAGGAATGACAATGAGGCCCTTGGAGGGCAGTGTCACCGCGAAGTTCGACCCTGACGAGAGGGCGGCACCTTACATGACTGAGGACGAAGACTTCCAGGCGAAATTTGATGGCCAGAAATGGGAGGGAGAGTGGTACCTGAAAGAATGCTCACCTCTGTTGAGGAACAAAGTCGACTGCTACAAACAGACTCTCGGAGAGGGGGTGAAGGACGACTTTGACCTCGAAGTAGAGCGGTGGATTGATGAGGGAGGCGAAGAAGACGAAGAATTGGTTGATCTCGAGTTCAAGGAGGTGTGTGTGTGTGTGAATGTGGTACAGACGGGGGTGCGCAGTTTGGCATCCTCGGGGAGGGGTCAACAGGTGAGAGTGAGGCGGGGATGCCGCTGGCACGCCGGGGTGTCGGGGCCGGCAGAGTGAGTGTGCGAGTGAAATGAGGGTGAAGCAAGTGGGACTGTGCTAGGATTAGGTGTTAGGTAAGCTGGGATAGGGAGTGATAGAAGAGTGTGATGTGAAACATAGAGTGATTAAAGAGTAAAACAGAAGCAACCGCAGGAACGGGATTTCTACGGAAATCAGGTAAGTATCTGTATCTGTATTTGTAGTGATGTTTTCAGGCCTCGCTCAGCCGCTTTAGAAGCAGCTCTATGAAAGGCCGCCAGCGTTTATGAATTGCTATCATCGAAATTCATCCTGCATGCTTTTGTTTGTCATGTCGTAGGATAGAGTGAACAGATGGGGTTTCATTGTCTTCTTGAAGGTTTCTAAGTTTGTACTGTTCTTCACATGTGGGAGACTATTGTAGAGTCGGGGGGCACATTTCTCAAATGCTCTAAAACCTACATAAGGTGAAGGTAGGGCTGTGTTTAGGTTGTATCATGTCACCATGGTTGTTCAATGTGTGTATGGATGGCATGGTAAAGGAAGTAAATGTGAGGGTGGTGGGGAGGGGTTTGGAGATAGTGAGAGTCATGGGTAATGAGGCAAGGTGGAGAATGAGAATTAAAAGAAAGAGAACTGGCAGGTAGGGTTGATCGAGAATACCTGCATGGATTGGGCATACGAAAAGAATGTATGAAGACAAATTATCAAAGTGTGGAACGTAGGTGTGGCTGGAGTGAACATGAGGTAAATACTGAGAATAGAATAAATGAATGGATGGATGGGGTGAAAGGGGGATCTTAGGTACAAGGGTAAATTCTATCAAGTAGAAAATGAATGAAAAGTTGTTTTGAATGGATGATAATTGATATGGCACAAGGAAACTTCTTGTCTGCTGTGTATTCACCAATGTATGAGGAGGGGACCGCTATGTAATGAAGTGGCTACTGTTGGGCCATGCTGTGGTGCTGTGCCACAAGGAGTTAATATAAAAGAATGAAATGGTGTTGACTGAGTGTGGGATAGGCGATAGGGGAGTATATGTCTTGGGTGACTACCCACCTTGTTAGGGGGAGTGCACATTTTAAAATATGTACCATGAACATTCTTCATGACTGCAATATCCGGTATTGTTGCAGAAATGTACATCATACTTATCTTTCATTAATTAAGAATACAACAACTGAATAATGAAAATAATATCGAAGAAATAGAATCGAACTCGAGATTATCTCTTCGAAACTCAGTTTCATTTTATCTTGGGACTATAGCAGGTACTGTTCATGCCATCACTTTCAGCCTTTGGAAATTTATTGTTTGTCACAGCATGTAATTTGCGTGAATAGTACACAAGTACGACAAGACCAATGTTATTTCACTTTTGTGGTGACGACTCGGGTAAAACCTGCATCTCGATCCTTCATGCATTATGTGTTACAACCCATTTCCTCCCTACCCTAAATGAAGGATGAAGAATATTGAAACGGGGAAAAAAACAGCTTCCTTACTCGTTTAAAAATCGCTCGAAGGATTTAGCATCCAGACGTATGATTAAAGGATGAAGTTCACAAAAACAATCCTCTCATACCGCGCATGCGCAAAGAAGTGCGCGCCAACTTTTCCCGCCACATTTGTGTTGTGGCATTGTCGGTTGCCAAGGAGGACTGTGATAATTGACTTTTAAAGTGCTTGATCATGGAAGGTTTTGACGATCCAGGAATCTTCTTCTCCGACAATTTCTCCTCAGAAGATCAACATGATCAGAGTCAGATCAATTTGCAGGCAGTTAAGAAGAAATTCAAAGAGTTCTTGAGACAATTCCATGAAGGGAACTTCAACTACAAGTATAGGTATGTACTTCGTTAGTATGGCCTTTCTTGACTTCTGTCGATATGTGGCTAAATGTATTAAAGACAGTTAAGGTGTAACTGGCAGGTAATTTTTCTTAATTCAGGGATGCTCTGAAACGGCAGTATAACCTCGGTCAATATGTGCTTGATGTGAATCTTGAAGATGTGGCTAGCTTCGACGATACCTTGGCTGATAAACTCAGCAAATCACCAACAGAACATATTCCCTTGGTAAGTTTGTTTTGTTAGTATGAGAAAATAGCGTTTTTGCTCTATTATTATGTAGTTCATGAATACTCCTTAGTGGAGTTTCTTGTGTTAGGGGTTGGTTTTCCAAGGTCCTGAGTTGGACATGAAATTGTAGACAACTGTGCCATCATAGTTTCTTTGAATTTTAATGGGAAATCATAGCCCCACAGTGGCTAGCAATGGTGTCTAGGTTCTCTTGTAGATCTCTTGGCTCTCCCAGAATAAAGTGGTCCCATCTGACTATTCACTTGATTTGGTTTGTTGGGTTTGTCATCCTACCAGGCTAACACTTAATGTCCGCCTCCAGTTTTCCTCAACCTTCACTGAAGAGTTTTGCCTGTATGGACATCCAATGGTGTCGTCCAGTTTGGTTAAGAATTTATCCAACTGGTGTTTGAAAGAGTCCATTGAGCAACCCTTTTTATCTCGGACTTTCCTTGGGGTGCAGTTGAAAAGTCTAGCAGCACTCCATCTGAAGCTGTTATACTGCAGTGGTCCAGCTATGCCATGCTGAATAGTGTTGACAATGCAGCTTCTGCCTCTGTTGAGACACCTGTGACATTATGGGGTTTGTCAGAGTTGCCACTTTTCCCTCCATTATTTTTCATAGATATATTATGGTGTACCTACCCTGTCTTCTCTCCAAAGAGTAGAAATTTTGGCACTTTAGCCTTTCTGAGTAACTGTGATCTTATAAGTGATCTATATTTTGTTAGTGAATTGTCACTGTATTTTCTCTAACATTTCATTAGCATGGGTTGGACTCCATAGTTGGGAACAATAGAGCCTTGACAGTACAAGGGATTTCCAGGGTGTTAACAATGTGTATGCTTATCCTATGTTTTGAATGTCCATAGTATCCAGTCAGAAAGCTAATAAAAATTCATTAGGACTGATAAGCTCCTTGAAATCAGAGGTACTCAATAAAATTACTTGATTTTATACATAGTCTACCTTGTAGGTTTTTGGCTGGGGTCATGGTAGTTCCTGTGACTGGTCTCCTTCAATTGTTCCTCACACTGCTGTCTTGCTAAACGTAGCAGTATTAATTGGCAATCCTTGTACGTATATGCAAACTGATGATATGAACTTTAGATGGTAAAACAGATTATTAATAAAATATTTTGTTGTGTTTACCAAGGAAGGGGTTGTGGAGCAATTCAAGGAGTTGGGTGGGACTACTTCAGTGATACTCACTGGGAAGAAATATTGAACTGTTGTCCATATTGTATTAATGTGGGACATTTTTGTGTTGCCAGTTTACAGAAGTAGGAAGGGAACAGCTGTCAGCTCTCCTTAGAGGTTAAGTAAGTGTCTAAATTGATAGATGTTGGGTTTGGTCCAGAAACTGAGTGTAGTAGTAGAATAGATTTTAGTAAAACTAGCCATGATAGATATGTGCGGTGTGGGACTGGTTAACTAGTGGCGTTCTACAGAGCCTCATTTTCTGTTCTTTCCAGTGGATAAAGGCTTACCGTGGAAACCCACTGAATAAATAGATAACACATCTATAACACTACCTCTTTGGATGGCGTGGAAAAGTGTTGTATATCTCTTGTTATAGGCTAAGGCTTCTCTCCCCATTAAATGAAATCCTATTAAAACTTAAGTTCGCTATCTGATCGTTTGTTATTCAATCTGGTTTTCAGGCACATGACCCAGTTGTATAGTGGGGAAACCTGTACATATTTATGGGGGGAGAAGGAGGGATAGGATTGTGCTTTTTCATAGGTTAAATGTTTAGTGTATGACTTAACTTTTGAAAGGAAATACAATTAATGTTTGATTCTATATGATAGTTTGAGGAAGCAGCAAAAGAGGTTGCAGATGAGGTGACAGCACCCCGACCTGAAGGTGAAGAAGAAGTTGAAGACATCCAAATTACCCTCTCATCAGATTCTAACCCATCCAACCTTCGGGATATGAAAGTAAGTGTTGATGTTGAATAAGTACTACTACCACCCAGACTTTCAGAAAATTTGAATATTCCATTCAAACCAGTAGCTGTAAGAGCTTTTGCCACTAGATACTTCTATGTGTGTATTTAGGCTGACAGTCTGCCAAGTTTCATCTTCATGAGTGCATGTGTTTGTTAGCTTTTGTTGTTTTTGTTAAACCATGTTCCTCTCTGTCTATGAATTCTTTTGAACACTGATCAATAAGACCATCAGGTTGTGTGCACTGAGCTGTTAGCAACAGTTTGGATCAATTCGGACTTCCAGTACAGAGTCATAACTGGTGATGAATCATGGGTGTACATTCATGACCCTGAAACAAAGCAGCCATTTTCAGAGTGGAAGACTCCATCCTCTCGATGTTACACCCCCCCCCCCCCCCCAAAAAAAAATCACAGCAACATCAAGTCATTGCTGATTATTATTTTTAATATTCATGGAAGTTCCTAAGGAATTTACTCCACATGATCAATGTCATGGGGAACTTTTACCACAAGATTTTGGGAAGACTGCAGGAAAATGTTAGGTGCAAACGGCTTGAGCTGTAGAAGAGAAGAAACTTGTTTCACCATGACAACATGCCTACATATGATTTACTTATTGTAAAGGTCTTCCTGATTAAAAAAAGAAAAAAATTACCACTGTCCTCCAACCACCCTATTTGCCCTCTGCCATTTCTACCTCTTCCCTAAAAGTAAACTGCTGAAAGGACACCACCTCAATACCCTTCAGACCATACAAAACAAAGCCTTAAAAACAATTACAGGCTGTACATATACAACACCTACAGACCACCTACACTATGAAACAAGTCCTCATAGTCAAAGATCACATTGACGAGAGGCACACAAACACTTGCTCCAGCCTCCACAAACGCACCACACCCGCTACACTACATAGCAGAACACACAAATACTCTCTTATTTTCCTCCAAAACCACCAAATACCAGCCTCCAGAAACATATAATCACATCACTCACTGCTCCATTAACACACTAAGAGGCAACGCATTGCTGCATGCCAGACCCCCTGATATCCTCTGAATCCTCTCTCCCACGAAAGGGCAGAGTCCACCTGACCAGACTGCATTGTGGACAAATGCCCAGGATGTAATACTTCACCCCATACTATTCAACACGTCATGGAAGACTGCATTATACACAATCACACACACAAACAACACAACATAAACTCCATAAAGGATTTGTGGGAAAACCCTGTTTCGGCCGTGGCATTCCTTGGGGAGACAGGACTGCTCAGACAGACAGTCTAGGGAACAGCAACAACAATCCAAGCGGAAAAGTAAGTTTTCTGATATTTACAAATGAATTGTGAGAAATTCTGGGTAGTAGTTGTACATCCACAGAATTGGGTGTGCATCAAGAGTATAATGTGTTATACTATAGTCTTAAAGATTATGGTGTTTTTGTGGTGACCTTTCTCTTGCTGTTATTACTATTAACCTAAACAGGATTTAGTGATGTCCTAACTAGTAGTTTTCTTGATGATAGTGTAATATTGGGCTGATATGTAAAAATGAAGCACATCCACATGATGAAGCGCGTAGTTGCAAGTTCTATTGATCAGTCAAAATTTCCTATAATCTAGTTATCCTTTGGGACACAAGTGAGCCCTACTGTTGTGATAAATTTAACCAAGGCACTTTAGTTGATATGACATAAATATCTGATTTTCAAGTGACACATATGCCATCAATTCTATCCTTTACTCCCTCATCAGATTTCTGTACTTTTGCATGCTGTTACTATTATGATTTCTTTATTATATTTATTGGTAATGTGGATGGTGACGGCTGCTATCAACTTTTTAATAAAGTGAATGCACAGCTGTAGAGTTATGTTTACAGTCATATCCTGTATACGAGTTAATTTTTCTTTTATTGCAGTCAGATCAAGTAAGTCACCTGTTGAAGGTAGCAGGCATTGTTGTGGCTGCTTCAGGTGTGAAGGCCAAGGCAAAAACCCTTACTGTACAGTGTCGGTCTTGCCAAGCTACGATACCAAATATTGATGTGAAACCAGGGCTTGAGGGATATCAATTGCCCAGAAAGTGTAATACGTAAGTACTTGTATACATGTATATAATAAATACATATATGCATGCATATATACACAATCAACAGCTGTCATTCCTTCCTTCCCATGCATTCCAACAAATCTTTCCACCAGTTCATCTTCTACTCTAGCATTTAAATCTCCAGCATCATTACATGTAGATTCCTTCTAAAGCTCCACACACCTTTAGATCCAAAATAATTTCCTCACTTTTCTCACAAATTCTCATATACCCCATCCCTTCTATGGCTTTGTAATTGTGTGTGCTGGATAATGTGATTGATCAGTAATCCTTTCAGAATGTCCTCTGCAAGTACAGTGAAAATATCTTTGCATCCAGATACAAAAATCTGTAAGATGTACATACATACATACATATACCAGGGCGTCCTCCCCCTTACAAATCCCTTCAGGCTGCATCAGATTATTCACACATATTCCCCCCCCATCCTCCCTCCACTCCTTTCCATGCATCACAGCATCATCCATGTACAACCATTCTCCAATCCTTTGATGAATAGAATTATATTATCAATTGTTACCCAGAACATTTGTAAGGTATATTTGCATTGACATTGTTAAAGTGGTCTCGCTGGTTTATTGAGTTTTAATAATAGAATAACTTGTTTAGGGAGCAGGCTGGACGTCCGAAGTGCCCCTTGGATCCCTTCTTTATTGTGCCAGACAAATGCCGCTGCGTGGACTACCAAGTACTGAAATTGCAGGAAGTGCCTGAAAACCTTCCTCAGGGAGAAATGCCCCGTCACCTTCAGCTGTACTGTGACAGGTAAGGAAATGGGAGCAGGATAATGCTTTTTAAATCAGAGGGCTGTAGTCATGAGCATTTTCACCACATATTGATTTTGATGATCAATCAATTAAAACCCGTTTAAACTCCTCCCTTCTCAGGGAGAAGTACTTCGCATCAAGGCCCAACAGTTGGGAGCTTGTGTACACTCGCTTTCCTTTTTTTTTTTTTTTTTTTTTTTTTTTTTTTTTTTTTTTTTGTGTGTGTGTGTGTGTGTGAGAAAGAAAAGGTATGAGAAAAAAAGGCTGCTTTGCATCACTTGCATTTTCCCTCCATTTACTCTTTTATCTTGCATCTCCCTACATGTCCATTGTACCTCATTTGCAGTCTTTCTCTGGTGGGGGTTACTAGGCTGGATAGAGTGAGAAATGAGGAGGTGAGGAGAAGAACAGGGGTGAAAAAGGATTTGGGAGATAGGGTTGATGAAAGAATATTAGGATGGTTTGGACACATGGAAAGAATGAGTGAAGAAAGACTAGTAAAAGAGGTATGGAAGGCAGATGTGGAGGGAGTGAACATGAGGGGATGTCCTAGGATGAGGTGGATGGATGGGGTGAAGGGGGCTTTGGGGAAGAGGGGAAGGTCTGTTGAGGAAGGAAGGGAGAGGACGGAAGACAGAGGTGAGTGGAGAATGGTTGTATATGGATGATGTGATTGCATGAGGAGGAATGGGTGGGGGGTGGGGTAGTATGTGTGAGTAAATTTTGACGCAGCCCGAAGGGATTTCTCCCCGTCCTCTCCTTATATGCAAGGGGGGACGGAGAGGGGGGGTCGCCGATTAAATGAAGCGGCCTTGCTGTGGATGTGCTGTGTCTTGCGACACTGCTTCTGACCCAGGGCGGTGGGCAGGGTGCAGGGATGACCCGTCATCCAGGAGGTGCTCAGATGAGAGGGAGGGGTGTGGAGTGTATTTAGGGATGAAATGGGTGGGAGTGTTTTTATGCCTTTCCCTTTTTGGCTACCTCCCTTGGAAGGGGGAAAAAGCCTTGGTATATGTATGTACTCTGAAACTTTGCTAAAGTTTAACAAATAATAATTTGGTAGGGGAAATAATTATGGTAGAAAAATAATACATAGACCAAGGGCTTTTTCCCCCCTTACAAGGGAGGTAGCCAAAGTCAAGGGCATAAATCCACTCCCACCCATTTCATCCCCATATACTCCACTCCCATTCACCACCCCTCCTGGATGATTGGTCATCCTTTCATACAATCTCTTCTCCATGGGTTTCTCAAGGCTCATTTCTTCTGTATGGGCATCACCTCCCTGGTCTCCTACATCTTCTGCTGCTATCCACTTCTTTTCCATACTAAGTTTATTTTACAATTCTTTTGGCAACAATGCCACTCTCTTAGCCTATCAGGGTCCTGCGTTCATCCTTAGAAGACATTACCATGTTACTGAGCCAACTATACCCAGTGATGTCCACTTTTCGGTGGAACTGCTGTTCCGACCCATTTCAATAGAAAAAAATTTTTTTTTAGTTCAAAGATTTATTTATTTTTTATTTATTTATTTATTTATTTTATCCAAGATGAGAGGGAGGGTGGGAGGGGTGTGGAGTGTATTTAGGGATGAAATGGGTGGGAGTGTTTTTATGCCTTTCCCTTTTTGGCTACCTCCCTTGGAAGGGGGAAAAAAGCCTTGGTATATGTATGTATTTATTTTATCCGACCTAGTTCAAAGATTTATTTATTTATTTATTTTATCAGACCTAGTTATGGATCAAAAGGTCTGTCACCATGCTCCTCCTTTCTAATCCCTTGTCGAATACCCTGTACACACTTAAGGACAGTATTAAGAGCAAGTAAATGCCTTGGGGGGTTGAAATGTGTAATGAGAAATAGACATTTGGGAATGGATGCTAAGAGGAGAACGTATGAAGGAATTATTGTGCTGACAGCACTGTATTGGGCAGAAACATGGAACATAAGAGAGGAAGAGTTTAAATGTGTTTGGGATGAAATGCCTGAGAATTATGGTAGGGGTTACTAGGCTGGATAGAGTGAGAAACAAGGAGGAGAGTGGGGGTGGAAAGGGAGTTGATAGATAGGGTTGATGAAAGAATATTGGAATGGTTTGGACACATGGAAAGAACAAGTGAAGAAAGATTAGTAAAAGGTGTGGAAGGCAGAGGTGGAAGAAGTGAACATGAGGGGGTGACTAAGGATGATATGGATGGTTGGGATAAAGGAGGTATTGGGAAAGAGGGGAATGTCTGTTGAGGAAGGATGAGAGAAGACAGAAGATAGGGGTGAATGGAGAATGGCTGTTTGTGGATGATGCTGTGATGGATGGGGGGGTGAGGGAGTATATATGAAAAATAATTTGACACAACCTGAAGGGATTTCTCCGTCTTCTTTTTCTGCATGAGGGGACGAAGAGGGGGGGGTTGCTTGTTTAATGAAGTGGCTTTGCTGTGTCTTGTGACACTGCTTCAGATCCAGGGCAGTGGGCAAGATGCAGGGATGACCTGTCATCCAAGAGGAGCAAAGATAAGAGGGAGGGAAGTGAAGTATGTGAGGATGGAATGGGTGGGAGTGATTTTTATGCCTTTGTTTTTTGGCTACCTCCCTTGTACATACATACATATACCAAGGCTTTTTCCCCCCTTTCAAGGGAGGTAGCCAAAAAGGGAAAGGCATAAAAACACTCCCACCCATTTCATCCCTAAATACACTCCACACCCCTCCCACCCTCCCTCTCATCTGAGCACCTCCTGGATGACGGGTCATCCCCTGCACCTTGTAAGGGGGAAAAAGCCTTTGATGTATGTATGTATGACTATAATTAAATTAGTTTCTTCTTTAACTCTCTTTTCAGGTACCTGTGTGAGAGAGTAGTTCCAGGAAATAGAATAACTGTTCTGGGAATATACTCAATCAAAAAAGTAGGGAAGTCTTCGGTAAGTTCCATTCTATTTTGTCAAGTTATTTGTAGCTTGTGCAGGGATGACCCGTCATCCAGGAGGTGCTAAGATGGGGGGGAGGGGAGTGTATTTAGGGATGGAATGGGTGGGAGTGATTTTATGCTTTTTTCTTTTTTATTACCTCCCTTGTAAGGGGGGAAAAGCCTTGGTATATGTATGTATGTATTTGTAGCTGAAGTTCTACATACATATACCAAGGCACCTGGTCTGGATGGATGCCATGCAGTATGTCTAAAAAAAAAGGAGGTACAGTGATGGTGGACTGGCTGGTGAGGTTATTTAATGTTTGCTGGAGAGAGGGTAGAGTGCCGGAGGACTGAAGGAGTGCCTGTATAGTTCCACTTTACAAGGGAAAAGGGGACAAGCTGAAGTTTTAACTTGAGATTTAACCAAGGATTAAAGGTTTTGGGTAGATGATCAAAAGAATAGGGATGATCCAGCATGAAAATGATACCAACACAGAATAGGTCTGGCTGTAGAAACTGATCCAAGTGCAAGCTTCACACAGATGTCTAATGCCTTAGCATACACTACCCCACCCTCACCATATCCAGACCTCACAGTATTTCTTCCTTGAATCTATGGAACTTATCCAGTGGCTGTTGTCTGCTACTTGGGAGATGTGGGTTTCTTGCAAGAGAGATCTGGGGCAATGAATTGATTCTATTTCCTTTAGTCTTTTACATGAGACCACAGTCACCTGGAAATTGGCCTTGGCCAATTTAGTCCAAATGACTCGATGAAGAGATTTTCAGTCGGGAAAGAGGGAATGTCCAACTAATGATAGGTGCTCTGCGTCTTCTGTGTGCTGGCTGTATCTGAAGTATTGCTAGGCTATTTAGTGTAGGGTGAAAAGGGAGGAGTGGAGGTAGAAGTAGAATGTAGATCGAGAGAATCAAGTGTCTTGTGGGATAAAAAAGTGTAATGAAAATAGGCATTTGGGAATGGATGCTAAGAGGAGATTGTATGAAGGAGTGATTGTGCTGACAGCACTGTATTGGGCAGGAATATGGAACATATGAGAGGAGGGGTTTTAATGTGTTTGACATGAGGTACCTGAGAGGTATGATAGGGGTTACTAGGCTGGATGGAGTGAGAAACAAGGTGAGGAGAAGAATGGAGGTGGAAAGGGAGTTGGGAGATAGGGTTGATGAAAGAGTATTGGGATGGTTTGGACACATGGAAGAATGAGTGAAGAAAAATTAGTAAAAGGTGTGGAAGGCAGAGGTAGAAGAAGTGAACATGAGGGGGTGACTAAGGATGAGATAGATGGATGGGGTAAAAGGGGCATTGGGAAAGAGGGGAATGTCTATTGAGGAAGGACGGGAGAAGACAGAAGATAGGAATGAATGGAGGATGGTTGGTTATGGATGGTGTGATGCATGAAAAGGAGTGTGTGGGAGGTGAAAGAGTATTTGGGAAAAAAGAATTTGATGCAGCCTAAAGGGATTTCTCCCTGTCTCCTCTCTTTCTGCATGAAGGGATTGCCAATTTAATGAAATGGCCTTGCTGTGGATGTGCTGTGTCTTGCGACACTGCTTATGACCTATGGCAGTGGGCGAGGTGTAGGAATGAAATGACCCATCATCCAGGAGCCAAGAAAAGAGGGTGGGAGAGGGGTGGACGGGAGTGGAGTATATGGGGGGGGGGGAG
Organism: Oratosquilla oratoria; assembly: GCF_046742065.1. Classification (NCBI taxonomy): domain Eukaryota; kingdom Metazoa; phylum Arthropoda; class Malacostraca; order Stomatopoda; family Squillidae; genus Oratosquilla; species Oratosquilla oratoria. The sequence continues at coordinate 17,573,923 of NC_134797.1, read as the reverse complement.
TGCATGGATGAAAATGGTCTGTGGATGAAAGGATAACCTCTCAGAGGAATGTTATTCTTGTCTGTTCTGTAAATTGTTTTGAGTGAATGTTGGAGCTTACTGTGGAAGTACTGTGTCTTTCTGCATTGCCTTTGACCCAAACAGTGTGGCATGGGACTGGGATTACCCCATATCCATGATGTACTGAGATGGGAAGTGTGTTAAATGGATTTTAATGTATATGAAATGGGTTTGTGCTTTGACTTGGCCACTCTCTTTAAATGGGGAAAGGGGTTTTGATTAGTGTATGTATACGAAAGTCCTTGCATGTTGAGAAAAAAATGAATGTTAATATAATTTTTATTTATACTCTTCAACAGAGAGGTGCTAGGGAGAGGGTTGACGTTGGTATTCGGGCCCCATATCTTCGGGTTGCTGGAATTCAGGTCGACCAGGAAGGTAAAGGTTACACATCAGGAATTGGAATTACACCCCAGGAGGAGGAACAGTTCCGAAGACTAGCTCAGTCTCCCAATGTATATGAGAGGATTGCCCGCAGCATTGCTCCAAGTATATATGGATCTGAGGACATTAAAAGATCTGTGGCCACGCTCTTATTTGGTGGCTCAAGGAAACGTATGCCTGATGGACTCACCCGCAGAGGAGACATTAATGTATTGCTTCTTGGAGATCCTGGAACAGCAAAATCACAGTTACTGAAGTTTGTTGAGAAAGTAGCTCCAATTGCTGTTTATACATCAGGGAAAGGCTCCTCTGCTGCTGGTTTGACAGCATCGGTCACAAGGGACCCAGTTTCGGTAAGATATGTTGTCATGCTGGCAATGCTACATGTATGTGATATATGTTAGGTAAGATGTCCATTGAATCCTAGGTATGGTGGGATTGACAACAGATCCTGCAGAGGGTCATCTTGTGAGACAGACAGAAAATTATCTCTTTGCTGCCTCTCTCCATGAGTACACTCACTTCTATCTGGAGGTATAGCCCTGAGGGGTTGACTCTCAGGTGCTGACATAAAAACAGTCATACACTAATACACTAGAAACATCAGTCCACTACTCTTCCCACAGAGATGTGGGAGGGCCCAGGGACTGTTGATTTGCAGATTTCCTGTCAGTAAGACTTGATACACTATATATTGGGTACATATGGATATGCTGTGCCTTGTGACACTGCCTCTGACCCAGGGCAGTGGACATGGTGCAGGGATGACCATCCAGGAGGTGCTAAGATGGGAGGGAGGGTGGAGGGAAGTGGAGTGTATTTAGGGATGGAATGGGTGGGAATGGTTTTATGCCTTTTTCTTTTTGGCTACCTCCCTTGTAAGGGGGAAAAAGCCTTGGTATGTGTATGTATGTACATATGGCATCAGCCAAAACTGAATGTAGCATTTTTAGATGAAAAAGAGTTCTACAATATTATTGGAATATAAATATTATAGTAACTTTTTCTTCTTCAGAGAAATTTCGTGATGGAAGGAGGTGCCATGGTACTGGCTGATGGTGGTGTTGTGTGCATAGACGAGTTTGATAAGATGAGGGAAGATGACAGAGTAGCCATTCATGAAGCCATGGAACAGCAGACTATTTCCATAGCTAAGGCAGGAATCACAACAACACTTAATTCTCGCTGCTCTGTCTTTGCCGCTGCTAACTCCGTTTTTGGTCGCTGGGACGACACCAAAGGAGAAGAAAATATAGACTTCATGCCCACCATTCTGTCTCGATTTGACATGATATTCATTGTCAAAGATGAGCATGATGAAACTCGTGATACGGTGAGTATAAAAGATGTGTTCTCGGGTTGATTGTATGATATTGTGAGAAATTAGATATTTTCTTTGTTCATCTGTATTTCATCTAGTTGAGTATTATGTATACATATTTATATAATTGTAATAGACTGGATAAGAGCTTTGCTCGTTTCTGACCGACCACTCCTGTCAGTCAAATATTGATTTAAATTTGCAAATAGGCATGGGAATGAAGCTGTCAGATAGGGTAGAATGGTGATTACTTTTGTGGTTGGGGTGTATTGAAATGAAAAGAAATACTTGCAAAGATAGTATGGAGACCAAGAATGGAGTGAGCTCGAGAGTAAGACTGGAAGTGGGATGTGGATACATGTGGTGTGTCTGCTGAGCAGGGAAGAAAGTACAAAAGTAGTAACTTGAGATATTGTCAATGAATAAAAGAAAGATGCAATCTAAAGTGATGTTCTCATCTGTGTCATTAATTATTTTTTAGTGGAAGTAGAAGTGATCTGTGACTCTAAGAAACATTGTCACTCGATATATGCTTTTACTCTCCACATAAAGAATTCTAGATTTTGTAGACAGGCCAGAGCTTTGTCCTGTAACCCTGATTATACATTTGTATTGAGGAAATGTTTGACATTTGAGTCATTTCCTTACTACTTAACCCATCCGTATATTGAGGGGTACTTGTACCTCGGCATATAAATTGCCTGGGAACATCTAGGATAGATATCAGTTGTAAAACACAATCTGAGGGGATTTCTTGCAACTAATGAAATTGCATGGAAACAGGGTATATACTAAAGTTTTGCAACAAGGAGTAATACCCCTTATACTGTACTGTACTGGACTTAGGAATGCAAAGGTGCCTGATATAACAAATTAGCTTTCATTTTTTATTATTGCAGACTCTTGCCAAGCATGTTATGAATGTCCATTTGAATGCCTTGAAAACAATAGATGAAACACCAGAAGGAGAATTACCTTTGAAGTTCTTGAAGAAATATATACATTACTGCAGAAGGTATGTAGTACTTTTTTTGCATAATTCATCCTCAGCAGGTAACATTTAAGAGACAAAATTTGCAAATGCATGTAAATTGAAAACAGTGCACCAAGGATGTCAGCTGGCAAAATATCAAGCATACATACATATGCCAAAATAAACTTTTCTCCCTTTTAAAGGGGTGAATGAGTTGAAGCATATATCCACCCTTCAAATGTCCCACACCCATCTAAATACCACTTGTTAACCCTTCTATCTGAGCTCCTTGTGATCAACCTTGTCCCCCTGCCCATTACTTGTGACAGGAAATGTAGCATGACTTACACAGCAAGGCTTGATAAATGAAACTGGTTTACCCCCATTGCTTCCTTACAGGGTGATCTTCCCCCCCACATCCACTTGAGAATTTACTGAACAGACAAGAAGAAATACCTATAGGGCTTAGGCCATGTCAGTTACCCATCCATTGTATAGATACGGTAAAGGAAACATGGACTGGAGGTGAAGCTTTATTCCTGACGTTTCGTCTAACGACTTTCTCAAAGGAATGAGCATACTAGAAACATACAGAGATTATAAACCCGCCTTATGGCTCAAGTGGGTGTGCGAGCGTATAGCGCTGCGTCCTGATTGGCCCGCTGAGACAGCCAATCACGAAGCGCTATATTCACTGAAGATTTGGCCCAGGTGAAGCTCCCAGCCTTATTGTTGATATTCGGACGAGTGGTGATGTACGCAGCTTCTATAGATTTTCTGATCTTCTTATCCATACCTTCGTGTAGAATCTCGGCTCGGTTCCATTGCGGGAGGTGCCCAGAATCGTCAACATGCACCACCATTGTGTTGGTGAGTCTATGGTGACGGAGGTCGGCCTTATGCTCCCTGATTCTAGTGTTAAGGCCCCTCTTAAGTCTCTCCGTAGTATGCTTTATCGCAAGATGTGCATGGGATCTTATAAACGACGCTGTCTTCTCTCCCCCTCATCTTAGTCCCGCTTTTTATCATGTCACCAATCTTCGTTCCCGATGTTACGGCTGCTTTAACTTCCGTGCTCCTGAGCATTCTAATAATGTCTCCTACCTTCTCAGAGTTAGGAAGCGCCATGTATGATGTTTTTGTGGTGGCGTTGCCTTCTCTTAACCTGCTTGTGTGGATTATTTCTTCCGCTCTTCGTCTTAAGCTCAGGATTAAGCCCTTGGGGTAGCCAAGCTTCAAGAAGGCCGCGATGATGTATTCGATTTCCTCTTCCAGGAATTCCTCGCTGCATATCCTGTAGGCACGCAGGAAGAAGCCCATGACTACCCCCTTTTTCGTCCTCTCATTGTGTGCCGACAGGTAGTGTATGAAGTCGTCACGGTTCGTAGGCTTTCTGTAAACCCTGAACAGGAGGCCCTCAGTTGTCTTTATTAATAGGGTATCCAGAAACGGAAGCTTTCCCTCTTCTTCCTCTTCTATAGTGAATTGGATGTGCGGATTCACTCTATTTAATTGACTCCTGACGTCATCCAGGTCTGTCCTGTTCGGAGCGATTATAAGAACATCGTCCACGTACCTGAGCCATATTGCCCTCCTTCCTATGATATGAGAGTAGTGGTCCTTCTCTTGGACCTCCATAAAGAGGCAAGCAGCCACGGCACTCAGAGGTGACCCCAGAGGAGTTTCTTCAACACAGTGGCCTTGCAATGGAGTCACCTCTGAGTGCCGTGGCTGCCGAATATCAACAATAAGGCTGGGAGCTTCACCTGGGCCAAATCTTCAGCGAATATAGCGCTTCGTGATTGGCTGTCTCAGCGGGCCAATCAGGACGCAGCGCTATACGCTCGCACACCCCCTTGAGCCATGAGGCGGTTTATAATCTCTGTATGTTTCTAGTATGCTCATTCCTTTGAGAAAGTCGTTAGACAAAACGTCAGGAATAAAGCTTCACCTCCAGTCCATGTTTCCTTTACCGTGTCTATACAACTTGTTCACATGGATACTCATCCATTCATAACCTAGGCCATGTCAGTTACTCATCCATTCATAATCCACTAACACCTATCCCTTACCCACTCCCTTTCCTGCTTATGAGACATTAATTCTTGCACCCAATGCCCTTTTCACCCTGTCCATCCACCTCAGTCTCAGTCTTCCCCTCAGCCCTTTTCATCCTGTCCATCCACCTCAGTCTCAGTCTTCCCCTCAGCCCTTTTCACCCTGTCCATCCACCTCAGTCTTAGTCTTCCCCTCAGCCCTTTTCACCCTGTCCATCCACCTCAGTCTCAGTCTTCCCCTCAGCCCTTTTCACCCTGTCCATCCACCTCAGCCTCAGTCTTCCCCTCAAGTTTATTTCGTCCATTTCTGCCTTCTAAACTCATTGCCTGTCTTTGTTCATTCATTCTTTCTATATGCCTAAACCATCCCAGTACTCTTCGATTACCTCAGCGTGTCAGCTGTCCATTATGATGATAAGATGGGAGGGGCAGGGAAATTTTGATGCAGCTTGAAGGAATTTCTCCCCGTCTTTTCTTTTTCCGCATGAGGGGATGGAGTGGGGAAGTTGCTGATTAAGTGAAGTAGCCCTGCTGGGGGTGTACTGTATCTTGCTGCATTGCTTCTGATCCAGGGCAGTGGGCGAGATACAGGGATGACCTGTCATCCATGAAGAGCTAAGATGAGAGGGAGGAAAGGGTAGTGGATGGGAGTGTATGTGTCCCATTTAACTTGCTACCTCTTTTATAAGGGGGAAAAAGCCTTTGGTATATAGATAGAAATGTGTAGGTGTGTTTATTTATAGTTTATTACATCATGTACACTGTTGCAAATTTTTTTAATTACAGCCGGTGTGGTCCAAGATTATCTGAAGTTGCTGGAGAAAAGTTAAAGAACCGGTATGTCCTCATGAGAACAGGAACCCGTGAAGCAGAGTCGCAGACTGATAAGCGAATGTCAATTCCTATCACAGTAAGGTAAGCACATGTAGCTTTGGTTTTTGGACTTGAACATAATTAATTTTCATTTTTGAATAATGATAATAATTTCTTGTTCTTTTCTTCTTCATGGTCTTTTTTCATCTTCCAATGTATAGATAAAAGAAGGCTCAGGGCTGAATGAAAGCTATTACATGACATCCTTTTACTTCTTTATGTGCATACATATCCCAAGGCCCTCTTCCCCCTTACAAGGGAGGTAGTCAAAGTCGAAGGCATAAATCTGCTCCCACCCATTTCATCCCTACATACTCCACTCCCATTCACCACCACTCCCTCCCTCTTTCCTTGCCTCCTCCTGGATGATGGGTAATCCCTGTGTTTTGCCCCTGCCCTGGGTCAGAAGCAAGGCAGCAAGACACAGCACATCCACAGCAATGCTGCTTCAGTTATTGAGCGACCCTCCTTTCAGTCCTGTCATGCAGAAAAAGAGAGGACTAGGAGGAAATCCCTTTGGGCTGTGTCAAAATATCATTTGCACACACTCCCTCACCCTCTCTACCCCATCCCCCACCCACTCCCTTCCATGCATCACAGCATCATTCATACACAACCATTCTCCACTCACCCCTATCTTCCGTCTTTTCCTTTCCTTCCTCAACTGACTTCCCCTGCTATATGTATTTTAAGTAATTTTTTGTTTTACCTTTTTGCAGGCAATTGGAAGCTATTGTTCGAATCTCCGAATCTCTAGCTAAGATGCGTCTTGAACCATTTTGTGTAGAAGGGGATGTTGATGAGGCTCTCAGGCTCTTCCAGGTTTCTACCTTAGATGCTGCAATGTCCGGTTCTCTTACAGGTAATTTATTTTTAAACCATCACAAATAGACATCGCATCAGAAATAAGATCAACAACATAAAATGCAAGCATGGAGTAAATCTGAGGATATGATTGAGGATGAGATGGATAGGGAATGTCTGTTAAGAAAGGAAAAGGGGAAGGCAGGTGGATGGGGTGAACATGAGGGAGCAACGAGCATGAAATAGATGAGGTGAAAGGGGTGTTGAGCAAGAGGGAGATGTCTGTTGAGGAAGGAAGGAAGAAGGCAGAAGATAGGGGTGAGTGGAAAATGGCTGTGTATGGATGATGCTGTGATGCATGGAAGGGAGTGGGTGGGGGCTAGGGAGAGGGGTTAGGGAGCACATAATTTATGTGAGAATAATGTTTCGGTGCAGCCTGAAGGGATTTCTCCTTGTCATCACTATTTCTGCATGAAAGGATGGAGAGGGGGATTACCAATTAAATTAAATGGTCTTACTGTGGATGTACTATGTCTTGCTACATTGCCTCTGACCCAGGGCAGTGGGCAAGATGCAAGGATGACCTGTCATCCATGAGGAGCTAAGATGAGAGGGAAGAAAGGGTGGTGGATGGGAGTGGAATTATGCCTGTGTGATATGAGATAGGTGAGGTTGAAAGCTTTAGCATAGAACTATGTACGTGTGTTTTTTAACTTCCATATGATGACACCTATGTAGGCGTCCTGAGGCACGAATGGGAATACTAGGATGCTGGCATTGGTTTCTTGGTTATATTTATTTTGTAGCTTCTAAGTGACCTCCAAATTCCGTGAACTGATTTAATGTTTTCTGTGTTTATTATTACTCAGAGTGAAAGAGAACTAGTAACATATCAGCAACTTTATATTTTATAATGGGAGTAGTGTAATGCATACTACATTAGGCATCTGTTGCGGTGCACAAGAATTTGACTCGTATTGAAGGGGTCAATTCACTATTGTTAGTCAATGTTTCTCTTTTGTAGGTGCTGAAGGGTTTACCACAGAAGAGGACCAGGAGATGTTGTCTCGTATTGAAAAACAGTTGAAACGACGATTTGCCATTGGTTCACAGGTTTCACAACATTCCATCATACAGGACTTCCTTCGTCAGGTAATTTGTTTTCATTATGTTGTAATGGAGTACATATTTCTTTCACTGTGTCAGTGACTCATAAAATTTACGAATTGGAGATTATTATAGAAAAAAAATCTTCAAAAGATAACTTGCAAATTTGTAATTTTGTTTCTTTTTCATCTCTTTTTTTTTTCAGAAATACCCAGAGCGGGCAATTCACAAAGTTATCCATTTCATGATAAGACGAGGTGAACTTCAGCACAGACTTCAGCGTAAAATGCTCTACAGAATCAAGTGATTGTTACATGGGAAGCAGAAATTTGGACATGCAATACCATTTATTACTTGCCAAAATTTGCTAATTCGTAATACCATTTATTACTTGCCAAAATTTGCTAATTCAATTTTTTGTTTTGAATTGGCCAATGATCCCGTGCACAGTAGTTGATATATTAATTGATCCCGCAAGTTTCACTGACAAGAAAACAGCAGCCCTACAGTAGCTAGCAACAATTTTTAAACCTTACCATGTGTATCTCTAGGAAGAAGTGCTAGACTGTTGACTGTGTTGTATCAGTAGGGTTCTGTTTTTGTCATCAGGTAACTGGAGGAGGGGACCAGCTGGGACTTCAGCACTATGTGAAAAAGATAGGGAGGGGGTAATGGTTTAACTTTGTACAAAAGAAAGTATTTTTATCTCAGCTAGGAGATTAGGCATTGCCCCCTATCTATCTAGAAGTTTCAAAGGTTTTGAAGATGGGTGTCAGGAAAATGGTTCTCCCAAACATTCATCACAGGACCTATCATGGGGCAGAAGGGAGGGTGTCAGCGCATGTTAACAAGAACCATTTTGAATATAGTTAATCAAATTATGTAGGCTAATAAAGAATTTGTTTAAACTTTCATTTCATTTATGGAGTGATTCCCTGTTTGAATTTGGTAAGGTAACTTGTCAATGATGTACTGGTGTTGTCTAAGAGTGGAGGGTATAAGGTTGATATACAGTTGCACAAGGAGAAAATGAAGCAGGTAGGAACTTCTTGATATTTACAAATGTACTGTATTTGATGGCTTAGAAGATGTGCTCTCCACCCCCTAAAAAATATGTACATATACCAGCGGCTTTTTCCCCCCTTACAAGGGAGGTAGCCAAAAAACAAAGGCATAAAATCCACTCCCACCCATTCCATCCCCACCTACTCCACTCCCATTTACACCCCTTCCTCTCATCTTGGCTCCTGGGTTAGATGGGTGTCATGTGGTGTTTCTAAAAAAGGGAGGTGCAGTGATAGTGTACTGGTTGGTAAGGTTTAAAGCTTTTATAAAAGAGGGTAAAGTGCTGGAGTGCCTGTATAGTTCTGCATTACAAGGGAAAATGGGACAAATGTGAGTAATAGGTTTAGAGGGATTTTGTTGAGTGTAGTTGGGAGGGATTTAAGAGGATTAGGAGAGTAACAGTAATTGGTGAGGAACAGTGTGGGTATAGGACAGGTAGGTGTTGCATGGATCAGATTTTTGTGTTTAGGCAGATATGTAAGAAAGCTAGGAAAAGGTACATACATATACCAAGGCTTCCTCCCCCTTACAAGGGGGGTAGCCAAAAAGAAAAAGGCATAAAATCATTTCCACCCATTCCATCCCTGAATACACTCCACACCCCTCCACCCTCCCTCTTATCTTAGCACCTCCTGAATGACGGGTCATCCCTGCACCTTGTCCACTGTCCCCGTCTGGGGTATTGGCTGCTTGTTATTGTGGCAAAGTAGCATGCAGTTGATACTTTAGGGTCTATATGGGGCGCCCCTACGGACCAGAGCCACACATCATTTTGTCTATGATAGAGGAAAAAACTGTTCATAGAGAAATGATGACACTTTTATACTACGACTGTCCCTCCGTTATGCTGTCCTCCAACCCCTTGTTGCTGTCCTGTACCATTCCTCTGAGTATTCCTTTTCTGTGATGGGGGAATTCCCTGTGGTGGGGGAAAAGAATACTGCCACCAAGTATTCCCACTTGGATCGTAAGAGGTGAGAAGAAAGGGACGGGGATTGGGACTAGGCATTTCTCCTTGTAGCCCCACAGGGGAAATTCCTAAAAGAAGAAGAAAAAAAAAAGGCATAGGAAAAGGTAAGGATGGATTTTGAGCCTTTATGGATGTGGAAAAGGTCTATGACAGGGTAGGCAGGAAGTTATGTTGCCTTGAATCTTCAATTTATACATTGGTGGGGTGGTGTGAAAAGTAAATGTAATGGACTGGAGATGGTTAAAGAAAATGGAGAAAACTAAGAGATAAGCCAGTTGTTTGCTGACAACACAGTGCTTGTATATATCAAGGCTTAAGGAAGTTTGTGACATAATTTGGAAAGGTGTGCGGAAGAAGGAAGTTGAAGATAAATGGAAGTATAAGTAAGGTAAGGTACAGGGGGAGAATGTGGCAGCAAATTACATATACCAAGGCTTTTTTCCCCTTACAAGGGGGGTAGCCAAAAAGAAAAAGGCATAAAATCATTCCCACCCATTCCATCCCTGAATACACTCCACACCCTCCCTCTTATCTTAGCACCTCCTGAATGACGGGTCATCCCTGCACCTTGTCCAATGCCCTGGGTCAGAAGCAGTGTTGCAAGGCCGCTTCATTAAATTGGCGACCCCCCTCTCCGTCCCCCCATTGCATAAAATGAGAGGACCGGGAGAAATCCCTTCGGGCTGGGCAAGTTTTGCTCACATACTACCTCACCCCCCATCCACCTGCCCATTCCACCTCATGCTATCACATCATCATCCATATATAACCATTCTCCATTCACCCCTGTCTTCTGTCCTCTCCCGTCCTTCCTCAACAGACATTCCCCTCTTCCCCAAAGCCCCCTTCACCCCATCCATCCACCTCATCCTAGGACGTCCCCTCATGTTCACTCCCTCCACATCTGCCTTCCACACCTCTTTTACTAGTCTTTCTTCACTCATTCTTTCCATGTGTCCAAACCATCCCAATACTCTTTCATCAACCCTATCTCCCAGCTCCTTTTCCACCCCTGTTCTCCTCCTCACCTCCTCATTTCTCACTCTATATAGCCTAGTAACCCCCATCATACTTCTCAGACACCTCATCTCAAACACATTCAAACTCCTTCTCTCTTCTTCTCTTATGTTCCATGTTTCTGCTCCATACAGTGCTGTTGGCACAATCACTCCTTCATACAGTCTCCTCTTAGCATCCATTCCCAAATGTCTATTCCTCATTACACTCTTTAATCCACCAAGGCATTTACTCGCTTCTCTCAATCTACATTCTACCTCCACTTTCACTCCACCTTTCCCTGCCACATTTGCACTCAAGTATCTAAAACTATCCACTTCCTCCAGTCGCTCTCCCTTAATGCTCACTTCCAGTCTACTGCCACTTTCACCCCTTGTACATCTCATCACCTTACTTTTGCCCACATTTATCTTTAGCTTTCTTTTATCACATACTCTCCCAAACTCTGCCACCAACTTCCTCAATCCCTCCTCCGATCCTGCCACAAGCGCAGTGTCGTCAGCAAACAACAGCTGGCGCACCTCCCACTTTTCTCCATTTTCTTTAACCATCTCCAATCCCTTGCCCACTACCCTTGAATTTACCTCTCGCACTACCCCATCCATGTATAAGTTGAACAGCCAGGGTGACATAACACATCCTTGACGAAGTCCCACCTTTACCTCGAACCACTCACTCTCTCCATTTCCAATCCTGACACAAGCTCTACTATTCTCATAAAAACTCTTGACAGCTCCCAGAAGCTTTCCTCCTATCCCAGATATCTGCATAACCTCCCACAGTGCCTTCCTGTCTACCCTATCATAAGCCTTTTTCAGATCCATAAAAGCCCAAAAAACATCCCCTTTCCTATAGCTTTCTCACATATCTCTTACCACAAAGATCTGATCTACACAACCTCTACCTGTCCTAAATCCACACTGTTCCTCACCAATTACTCCTGTTCCTCTCCTAATCCTCTCAACCAAGATCCTCCCATAAGCCTTCCCAACTACACTCAACAAGCTAATCCCTCTGAAACTACTACATTCACACTTGTCCCCTTTTCCCTTGTAAAGAGGAACTATACAGGCAGTCCTCCGGCACTCTACCCTCTCTCCAACAAACATTAAATAACCTCACCAACCAGTCCACCATCACTGTACCTCCCTTTTTCAGACATTCCACATAGCATCCATCCAGACCAGGTGCCTTACCTGCTTTCATCATCTTAACAACTGCCTTCACCTCATCCTTCCTTATTTCTCCTCCATTCTCATTTTCTTCGCACTTCCCACTGCAGCAATCTTTCCTTCCCTATCCTTCACATTTAGCAACTCCCTAAAATATTCTGCCCATCTTCCCCTTACTGCCTTCTCTTCCATTATTATCTCTCCATCTGCACCTTTTACCTTTTCTTCTCTACTTGATTTGCCTCTTCCTCTCTTAATTTCTTTCCAAAACATCTTTTTATTACTTTCAAAAATTTGTCAAACTCTTACCCCATTTCACATCTGCTCTCCTTTTTGCAACCTTTACCTTTTGCTTTACTTTTCTGTTCTTTGTACCTCTCATATGACTCCCTCGTCCTATTTTGTAACCAATCTGTGAAAGCTCGCTTCTTCTCTTTACAACCTTTTTTGTTTCCTCATCCCACCATTCACTACCCTTTCTTCTATTTCCCCCTGTCCTTCTTGTTCCACACACCATCCTTGCACACTTTAAGACTCCCTCCTTGAACCATCCCCATTCCTCCTCCACACCCAGCTCTACTCTACCCTTTACTCCCTCCCACTCCTCCTTCAGCTTCTTTCCGTACTCCTTCTCATTCAAAGAGTTCACTCTAAGAACCTCCCTACCTTTTGTCCCTTTCCTCTTCCTCCACTTTCAACTTACCTTCCACCAAAAAATGATCTGATATTCCCCCACCCTCTCCCCTTAGCACATGTACATCCTTAACTCTTCCTATCATAATCCTATTTACCACTACATAATCCATTAGTGCTCTATCTACCACCCTCTCCCATGTGTACTTATGCTTGACTTTCTTCCGAAACACTGTATTTGCTATCACCAACTCTCTAGACACATTTCCACCATCAACTCTCCACTACGATTCTTTCCTGGAACTCCACATTTCCCAATCACTCCATCGATTGGACCATTTTCCACCCTAGCATTAAGGTCTCCCAGTACTATCACATTGACATTTCTTCCCAAATCCTCTATGCACTCATTTAGATCTATCCAAAAGGCCTCCCTTTCTTCTACACTTCTCACTGCCAGGCCCATATGCACTTACAAAGACCCACATCTCCTTTCCCAGTTTCACCTTCACATTATCCTTGAGGAAACCTTCCACTCCACTACCCGTTTACCTATCTCTTCACTTACTAGAATAGCCACCCCTTCCCTCCCTCGCCCTCTCTTCACTCCTGATAACCTCCCAAACTTACACTCCCCCTTCCCTTTCAACTTAGTTTCACTCAAAGCCAACACATCCATCTTTCTTCTCACAAACATACTACCTATCTCTTCCCTTTTACTCTCATCTGTACCACATCCACGCACATTAAAAGACCCAAACCTTAGGGTGCTGGTCCAAGGCTTTCCAGCCCCTCTTATGCCTTCTTTTTTTCTTTTAGGAATTTCCCCTGTGGGGCTACAAGGAGAAGGATGCCTAGTCCCAATCCCCGTCCCTTTCTTCTCGCCTCTTACGATCCAAGTGGGAATCCTTGGTGGCAGTATTCTTTTCCCCCACCACAGGGAATTCCCCCATCACAGAAAAGGAATACTCAGAGAAATGGTACAGGACAGCAACAAGGGGTTGGAGGGACAGACGGGGTAGCCAAAAAACAGTCATAAAATCCACTCCCACCCATTCCATCCCCATATACTCCACTCCCATCCACCCCCTCTCCTTCTGGATTATTGGTCATCCCTGCATCTTGCCCACTGTCTAGGGTCAGAAGCAGTGTCACAAGACAGCACATCTGCAGCAAGGCATACATATATATACCAAAGGCTTTTTCCCCCTTACACAGCGGGTAGCCAAAAAGAAAAAGGCATAGAAATCACTCCCACCCATTTCATTTCCCATATATTCCACCCTCCTATCTTGGCACCTCCTGGATGATGGGTCATCTCTGCATCCTGTCCACTGCCCTGGGTCAGAAGCAGTGTCACAAAACACAGCAAGGCCGCTTCATAAATTTGGCAACCCTCCTCTCCATCCCCTCATGCAAGAAAGGAGAAGACGGGGAGATATCCCTTCGGGCTGCATCAAGTCTTTTCTCACCCCCCACCCACTCCCCCTCATGCATCACAGCATCATTTATACACAACCCTTCTCCATTCACCCCTATCTTCTGTCCTCTCCCGTCCTTCCTCTGCAGACATTCCTCTCTTTTGTAAAGCCCCTTTCACCCCATCCATCCATCTCATCCTAGGATGCCCCCTCATATTCACTCCTTCCACTTCTGCATTCCACACTTCTTTTACTAATCTTCACTCATTCTTTCCATGTGTCCAAACCATCCTAATACTCTTTCATCAACCCTATCTCCCAGCTCCCTTTCCACCGGTTCTCCTCCTCACCTCCTCATTTCTCACTCTATCCAGCCTAGTAACCCCTATCATACTTCTCAGACATTTCATCTCAAACACATTCAAACTCCTCTCATGTTCCATGTTTCTGCCCTGTACATTGCTGTTGGCACAATCAGTCCTTCATATAACCTCCTCTTAGCATCCATTCCTAGATGTCTAAATATGTAGGCAGCTTCATTAAATTGGCGAAAGTACCCTTGTGCAGAAATAAAGATTGGGAGAAGCCCCTTCAGGCTGCATCAATTTATTTTTCACACATACCCCTCACCCACTCTCATGCATCACAGCATCATCCATACACAACCATTCTCAATTCACCTCTTCTGTCTTCTCCTGTCCTTCCTCAACAGACACTCTTCTTCCCCAATGCCCCTTTTACCCGATCCATCCATCTCATCCTTGGTCCCCCCCCCCTCATGTTCAGTCCTACCTCTGCCTTCCCCATCTGTTACTAATCTTCAATCATTCTTTCCATGTGTCTAAGCCATCCTAACTCTTTCATCAACCCTATCTTCCAACTCCTTTTCCTCCCCCACTCTCCTCATTTCTCAGTCCATCCAGCCTAGTAGCCCCTATCATACTTCTCAGGCACCTCATCTCAAACATTCAAACCCCTCTCTTATGTTCCATGTTTCTGCCCCATACAGTGTTGTTGTCACAATCACTCCTTCATATAATATCTTAGCATCCATCCCTAAATGTCTATTTCTCATTATACTTTTTAATTCCCCAAGGGATTTACTTGCTTCTCTCAATCTACATTCTTCCACTCCTTTTCCTGCTCATTCAACCCAAGTATCTAAAACTATCCACTATCTCCAGTCTCTCCCTGCCACACCCAAAACCATCCACCTCCTCCAGTCTCTCCCCCAACACCCACCTGTCTGCTGCCACCCTCTCTCCCTGTACACCCCACCCCCACCCATCTTCAGCCTCCTTCTCCCACACACCCTCTGAATCTCTGTCACCAACCCACCTCCCATCCCACAAGCGCAGCACCGCCAGTAATTAACAACTGGCCTATCTCCCACCCTTCACCACTTTCTTCAACCATCTCCAATTCCTGACCCACTACCCTTGCATTTACTTCTTGCACCACCCCATCCATATACAAATTGAACAGCCAAGGTGACACGATACACCTCCGATGAAGTCCCACCCCCATCACAAACCACACACTCTCCACCTCCAATCCCAACACAAGCTCCACTACTGTTGTAAAAACTCTTGACTGCTGTAACCCCCCCTACTGTCCCATACATCTGCAACACCTTCCACAGCGCCCTCCTGTCCACCCTGTCACAAGCCCCTTCCAGACCCATAAAAGCCCAAAAATATCCTTACCCCCTCTCATACATATGTCCCACCACAAAAATCTGATCCATGCAAACCCCACCTGTCCCAAACCCACACTGCTCCCAACCAACCACTCCCCGTTTCTCCTAATCCTCTCAAGACCCATAAGCCTTCCCAACTACACTCAACAAGCTAATCCCTCTGAAACTACTACTCGCTCTTGTCCCCTTTTCCCTTGCAAAGTGGAACTATACAGGCACTCCTCCAACACTACCCTCTCTTAAGCAAACATTAGATAACCTCACCAGCCAGTCCACCATCACTGTACCTCCTTTTTTCAGACATTCTGCATGACATCCATCCATACCAGGTGCCTTACCTGCTCTCATCATCTTTCCTTATTTCTCCATTTTCCTCATGCTCATTTTCGTAGTGCCTCCCACTGCAACTACCTTTCCCTCCCTATCCTTCACATGTAGCAACTCCCTAAAATACTCTGCCCATCTTCCTCCTGTTGCCTTCCATTATCATGTCTCTATCACTTAATTTCTTTTCTTTGTATCTCTCATGATTCCCTCATTCTATTTTGTAACCAATCTGTGAAAGCTTGCTTCTCTTCTACAACCTTTGCTTCCTCATCCCACCACTCAATATCCTTCCTCCTTGTTCTGCATACCTTGCGACTCCCTCCTTGAACCATCCCCATGCCTAGTTCTACTCTATCCTTTTCTCTCATTTAAGCAGTTCACTATAAGCACCTCCCTACCTTCTGTCCTTTTCCTATTTCTCCATCTATCCTCCACTCTCAACTTACCTTCCACCAAAAAATTATCTGATATTCCTCCACTCTTTCCCCTTAGAGTATGTACATCCTTAACTCTTCCTACTATACTGGTTACCAGTATATAGTCCATTAATGCTCTATCTACCACCCTCTCCCATGTGTACTTATGCTTAATTTTCTTCCTAAACACTGTATTTGCTATCATCAACTCTCCACTGATTTTTTCCTGGATCTCCACACTTCCCAACCACTCCATCTATTGATTCAGACACATAAGGATGAGAATAGAACTGCCAGGTATAAATTCGACCTTTTATTTACATATACACAATTGATAAACAACTTCATGCTGCTATGTATACACATCATTCTGCGACTTCATTACAATCTGAAATCAATACCAATTTTGATGTTCTACCTGAACGAGAACCCAAACCCTCTAACTTCTTAACAACATCCATTCCTTCTACAACTTCACCAAATACAACATGGTGGTTGTCTAACCAGGGGGTAGGTATAGTGGTAATGAAAAACTGTGATCCATTTGTATTGGGACCTGCATTGGCCATAGACAAGAGTCCAGGCTTGGTGTGTCGTAGGCTAAAGTTTTCATCTCTGAAAAACAAAATTGTACATCTGTGTGTTAAATTTGTTATAGTTTGTACAAATTATACTAAATGCATCTACATCTTAGCTCTTCACAATCAAGAACACAAATTACACAGTACTAAATAAGGTATGATGAACTATATTGTTTCTATACTGGGATATTGACTCCAGTTAAAACTATATGGACTAGAGTCACACATTCATCTGTGTTAAAGAAAAACAGCTACTGCACCAAGATAATCCCAACAGGCCTGACCACAGAAACAAAGATGCAACTATCATACAGAAGACACCAACTCAAACTACCCCCCTCCATACCCAACAACACAAAAAAATTTCTCTAATACTCGTGTGCCAATACCAATTACCTCGTAGTTGTGGGTCTCCTGCATGAGAAATCTAGGGCTAAGGATAGATTGATTGATTGGCAAAATTTCTTGAGCAACTTATGGCCTGGCATAGGGACTGTTAATAGATATCTTGGGGACAGGTTTCCTATAAGAAAGAACTGGAGCAAACAACTGATTGATTTGTTACAATATACCTTACTATATATGCCATGCAGATACATACATACACCGAGGCTTTTTCCCCCTTACTAGGGAGGTAGCCAAAAAGGAAAAGGCATAAAATCATTCCCACCCATTCCATCCCTGAAAACACTCCACACCCCGCCACCCTCCCTCCCATCTTAGCACCTCCTAGATGACGGGTCATCCCTGCACCTTGTCCACTGCCCTGGGTCAGAAGCAGTGTCGCAAGACAACACATCCACAGCAAGGCCACTTCATTAAATCGGCGACCCCCCCTCTCCATCCCCCCCCCTATAAAGGAGAAGACGGGGAGAAATCCCTTCAGGCTGCGTCAAAATTTTGCTCACACACACTATCTCACCCACCTCATGCATCACAACATCTTCCATATACAACCATTCACCCCTGTCTTCTGTCCTCTCCCGTCCTTCCTCAACAGACATTCCCCTCTTCCCCAAAGCCCCCTTCACCCCATCCATCCATCTCATCCTAGGACATCCCCTCATGTTCACTCCCTCCACATCTGCCTTCCATACCTCCTTTACAAGTCTTTCTTCACTCATTCTTTCCATGTGTCCAAACCATCCTAATACTCTTTCATCAACCCTATCTCCCAACTCCCTTTCCACCCCTGTTCTCCTCCTCCTCACTCTATCTAGCCTAGTAACCCCCATCATACTTCTCAGACACTTCATCTCAAACACATTCAAGCTCCTTCTCTCTTCCTCTCTTATGTTCCATGTTTCTGCTCCATACAGTGCTGTTGGCACAATCACTCCTTCATACAGTCTCCTCTTAGCATCCATTCCCAAATTTCTATTCCTCATTACACTTTTTAATCCACCAAGGCATTTACTCGCTTCTCTCAATCTACATTCTACCTCCACCTTTACTCCACCTTTTCCTGCCACATTTGCACCCAAGTATCTAAAACTATCCACTTCCTCCAGTTGCTCTCCCTTAATGCTCACTTCCAGATTACTGCCACTTTCACCCCTTGTACATCTCATCACCTTACTTTTACCCACATTTATCTTCAGCTTTCTTCTATCACACACTCTCCCAAACTCTGTCACCAACTTCCTCAATCCCTCCTCCGATCCTGCCACAAGCGCAGTGTCGTCCACAAACAACAACTGGCTCACCTCCCACTTTTCTCCATTTTCTTTAACCATCTCCAATCCCTGACCCACTACCCTTGCATTTACCTCTTGCACTACCCCATCCATGTATAAGTTGAACAGCCAGGGTGACATAACGCATCCTTGACGAAGTCCCACCTTTACCTCAAACCACTCACTCTCTCCATTTCTAATCCTGACACAAGATCTACTACTCTCATAAAAACTCTTGACAGCTCCCAGAAGCTTTCCTCCTATCCCGTATATCCGCATAATCTCCCACAGTGCCTTTCTGTCTACCCAGTCATAAGCCTTTTCCAGATCCATAAAGGCCCATAAAACATCCTTCCCCTTTGCTATAGCTTTCTCACATATGTCTTACCACAAAAATCTGATCTACACAACCTCTACCTGTCCTAAATCCACACTGTTCCTCACCAATTACTCCCTCTGTTCCTCTCCTAATCCTTTCAATCAAGATCCTCCCATAAGCCTTCCCAACTACACTTAACATGCTAATCCCTCTGAAACTACTACATTCACACTTGTCCCCCTTTCCCTTGTAAAGTGGAACTATACAAGCACTCCTCCGGCACTCTACCTTCTCTCCAGCAAAACATTAAATAACCTCACCAACCAGTCCACCATCACTGTACCTCCTTTTTAAGACATTCTGCATGGCATCCATCCAGACCAGGTGCCTTACCTGCTTTCATCATCTTAACTGCTGCCTTCACTTCATCCTTCCTTATTTCTCCTCCATTTTCCTCACTCATCACTCTCATTTCCTTAGCATTTCCCACTGCAGCTATCTTTCCCTCCCTATCCTCCTTCACATTTAGCAACTCCCTAAAATATTCTGCCCATCTTCCCCTTACTGCCTTCTCCATTATCATCTCTCCATCTGCACCTTTTACCTTTTCTTCTCTACTTGATTAGCCTCCTCTTCCTCTCTTAATTTCTTTCCAAAACATCTTTTTATTACTTTCAAAATTTTCTGTCATACTCTTACCCAATTTTACATCTGCTCTCCTCTTTGCCTCCTTTACCTTTTTCTTTGTACGTCTCATATGACTCCCTCGTCCTATTTTGTAACCAAACTGTGTAAGCTCGCTTCTTCTCCTCTACAACCTTCTTCATTTCCTCATCCCACCATTCACTACCCTTCCTTCTATTTCCTCCTGTCCTTCTTGTTCCACACACCATCTTTGCACACTTTGTGACTCCCTCCTTGAACCATCCCCATTCCTCCTCCACACCTACCTCTACTCTATCCTTCACTCCCTCCCACTCCTTCAGCTTCTTCTTGTACTCCTTCTCCTTTTCATTTCAAGAGTTCACTCTTAAGCACCTCCCTACCTTTTGTCCCTTTCCTCTTTCTCCATGCAGATACCAATTAAAATGTATACATACCTGAACTTAGACCCATAGATGGACTTGCCTCCAGTACCATTTCCATGAGTGAAGTCACCACCTTGACACATAAATTTTGGAATGATACGATGAAAGGGAGAGCCTCTGTAGCCAAAACCCTGCTCATGTGTGCAGAGTTGACGGAAATTCTCAGCAGTTTTGGGAACTACATCTGAACGAAGCTGAAAAGAAAGAATTGTCAGTTATATTGTGTTTCCAGTCTTGCAAGATCATTATTTTATAGCACACTACAAAGTCCTCTGAAGGGGGGCAATTTCCTAGCTTCCCATTAAGGGGGTGTTTGTGACATTAATCCATATGATCATTGGCAGAAGACATAAATTGCTCAAGATTATTCAGAAAGGGACCAATGCCAGGATGTTAAGGGAGCTAATATCTCGGGGGTTTGATGTAATAGAAGGATGTTCTTAAGACCTTGCTTTGCAATTTGTGTGTGAATGTGTTTTTGTATGGATGCACTGGTGTACAATTGGAAGGCTAGTCCCATTACATTACTAATAAAAAACAAGTCTTGGTGTCATGGCCAAGTAAGGCACAAACATCATCTCAAAGAAATTCAAATGGAAAGCATGAGTAAGTTGGAGCACCAATAGGAGGAATAATGTCAGAATCGTTCAAAATATATATATATATATATATATATATATATATATATATATATATATATATATATATATCATTTTCAGTGCAAACTTTTTTTTAATGGGAATGTAGAGCAACATTTGGGTATGTCTGCAAGTATATACCCAACCCATGACAGGAGCATGGAATGTCTACAAGGATAGAAAAGATGGTAAACAGCAGCCATAACTACAACAATACTCAACTAAAGAACCCTATAAATCTTACATATGCACTAAGGCAGTAAATCCTGCAGGCATGAAATTCAAATGCAAAACTTGCATGTAGTGCAGTGCTGTCCTGGGTCCTGGCGCTCGACACGACGAGCGGGGCGCCATAGGTTTAGAAGGACTCTTGGGCACAAGGCCCTCATTGTTAGATATGTAGGACGTGGCATAGATTTCCCTCTGCGCAGGGAGTACAACGTACACCCAAGTCAGTCTAGAACTGTCCATCTTACGGAGAGGGAGCATGTGGCTCTCCTATTGTGATTCACCTCTATACGCATAACCCACTGATTAATAAAGACCCCAAACGTCCCCCCGCGTTTCCGTTGCACACCAAGATGGCGCAGTGAGTAGGATTGCTTGCAATTGCTTGCAGTGTGCAACAATGAAACATGGGACGATACGTGAATCAGTGGCGCGTACTGACGGAACTAGACCATAGGCGACAGTGAACACGCTGGACCGTGAGTGCAGTGCCGATACAGTGAGCATGCACGGGACCGGGCAAAATCGTGTGATAGTGATAGTGGCGTGCCTTCGTGCACGTAGTGGGGCGAACAAAGAGGCCTTCGTCCCACTGCTCCACCCTGCACGGGCCCCAGGCCAAAGCAGGCCACGCGAACAAGGAAGCCTTTGTCCTGCTTCGCCGTGCTCGCCGCGAGTGCCACTCGCCCAGCTGACTCGCACAGGCCACACCCACCCAGCTTAGGAACCGCCACGTTGCCTCTGCACACCCGTGGCAATTACGTCACCGCAGGAGGAGGTGACACCACTGCTGCCCACCAGAGACATTGAAGGGGACCGTCTTGGACGCCCAGTAGGACCTGCACGCATGCATCGTGTCACTATGCAAGGGGTCCTCCGCCAGACGCACGCACTCTCCGCCCCTTCTCCCTGGAGGACTGGCACCTGCCGTCCTAATGCCTTCCGGGCCATCGCCCTTCACCACCTGTCAGCGCCCGCAATGCGCTGCCCCTCGCAGGTGTGTAAATCACGGAGATAGGCCCGCGCGGTCGACGTATCTCACGCGACCCCCTCCCCCCAACAGGACACTTCTGGGTGACCGCCCCCCGTCACCTGTCAGTGCCCGTGCCGTATCGCCTGACAACGCAGGTGCAGGGATAGGCACTCGGCACCTAGGCATGTTGGAGATATCAAGAGCCCTGCAGCCGCCGCTCTCAGCGCAGACGACGCATCTCATGCGACCCCCTCCCCCCCAACAGGACACTTCTGGGTGACCGCCCCCCGTCACCTGTCAGTGCCCGTGCCGTATCGCCTGACAACGCAGATGCAGGGATAGGCACGTTGGAGATATCCGGAGCCAGCCTACAGACGCCGCTCTTGGCGCCGACGACGCGCTCGACGTAACTCACGTGACCCCCCGCAACGAACGCTTCCCGGACCCCTTCCTGGCGATGACATACACGAACAGGTGCGCCGAGCTGACATTGCCCATGGACAGCTCCCGGCCGCCACTCGCGACATCTTCCTACGGTACTTTAGTGACGTGCTGGTCTCCAAGGACGACCCCAGCATCGCCTGCCCTAGGAAAGACCATGGTTCTCCACCCCCCCCTTTCGTGAGAACCCACCTGCAAGCCGACGCGACGCCCCACGCCGCCCGCACGCCCAGGCAGATACCGCTCGCATTTCAGGTTCAAGCGAAGGAAGACTTGACTCAATGGTACAGCAAGGTATCGTTACGCCCGTCGTGAGGCGAGCTCTGTCGCCACCGCCCGTGCTGGCGCCCTTTGAGCACCGGGCCGACCTCTCCGCTCGGCGAAGGATTTGTCGTCCTCGTGCGCGGACCCCATTCGGTTCCGCCCCCGACGCAGTTTCTATGCGTGACTGAAATACCGCGCACTTCCGCCTCGTCCAGTGTGGCCCCCGGTTTCCGACGGACGCCGAAACCTGATACGCCACTACCACTGGAGACGCTTGCTGCCATCTGGGCCGCACCCAATTGCAAGCCATGCCCGTTTGGATGGCCCCACTTCTCGTGGATGACGGACCATCGTTCGCTCATCCCCCTCTTCACGTCAGGAACTCCGTCACCGGCAATACCGGCGCTCCGCAGTGACGACCCGTCGCCAGCCGCCGACACTGACGGAGCGCTCTGAAGACTACGGGCCGCGGCACGGATAAGCCCCGCCTACGGTCACCCGCTGACCTGCGTGACCTCCGGGCTCCCGTCCGACTACTGCGCCCTACCCAACTCCATCCCTCCGTATTGGAAGCTCCGCGCCGCGCCTTCCGCTGACGAACCCCGCCATCTCCAGGAGCGACCACAGGTCTTGAGAGAAGCCGCCCCGTCGCGTTCCTTCGGTGGAGGACATGTCGTCCTCATGCGCGGATCCCCCACTTCCGCTTCCGCCGCTCGCCCAGGCTTGCGAGTAAGCATTCCCCTCGCCGTGGTCGTGCGAGCGCGGAGGGTGGGGGAGGTGTGGTGTAGTGCTGTCCTGGGTCCTGGCGCTCGACACGACGAGCGGGGCGTCATAGGTTTAGAAGGACTCTTGGGCACAAGGCCCTCATTGTTAGATATGTAGGACGTGGCATAGATTTCCCTCTGCGCAGGGAGTACGACGTACTCCCAAGTCAGTCTTACGGAGAGGGAGCATGTGGCTCTCCTATTGTGATTCACCTCTGTACGCATAACCCACTGATTAATAAAGACCCCAAACGTCCCCCCGCGTTTCCGTTGCACACCAAGACATAGTTACTTTGATTCCACTGACTGCTATTTGTTTCGATCACCAATACTCCTTTACAGAAACACCCCTTGCTCTGCCTCTCATCAAACCTAGTTAAAAATGCCAAAGACTGGTATAATTCTGTAACTTCCAGTCCTCTGGAAGCCATGGGTCTTCTACAAGAGAGACCAAGGGCAACGGACTGATTGACTTACTGCCTGTAGTTTTTGAACCCCACCTACCCTCACAAGAGGCAGAGGAAAGGAGGGATAATAATATTTCCAAGTTTCACAGATTGGAAACCTACAGGTCTACAGTGGCTTGCAAACAGTCCTTGGGCCAGACAACACTGGATTCTTGTACAAGTTGTACCGATGTAGGAGTGTTTCTATGTTACCAGCTTACATTAGTAGTGAGGGGAACTGCCCTTCATTATGTGAAAAGATGAAGGAAATACATTTGAAGCTGACAGAGACCTTTGAGAAGGACTGGAGACTGAGTGTTAGCCTCCATGAGCTGTCTCCAGATGAAGAAGACAGAAGTTTTCAAAATGGGTGGCAGAAAGATCATTCTCCCTGACACCCATTTTGTAGGACCATCACTTGCACTCTTCATTTGTCACAAATGTAGGGAAGTGGGGAAATAACAAGGAGAAACAAGTTAAAGGCAAGTATGACAAAAAATAAGAACATGGAAATGATCATCTTGCTGTCTTCAAAGACTATCAACACCCTCACTTCTACATTCAAGTGGAAATAAGCAAAAACTGGTTTACCAACTGTGGTTAATGAATGGGATAGATTAGTAACCATGTTGTGAGTGTTGAAACAATTGGTTGAGAAGATTAGATAACTTTAAGGATATGACAGGTGGTAAGGGACATGGAACTGCCTAGTGAAGGCTTTATGGTCTCTTGCAATCTTCATTCTTATGTAAAAGTGTTGCCTTGAGGAAGAGACTTTTCAGGAAAAGGAGCCTAGAGCTACATCAACTTTGAACATATTATTTTAGCTTTTTCATATAGCGGCTGACAACTAATAATTACCCTCCTATTAATAGTATAATATCTTGATAGAGAAACAGTCCCACACTTAATTCAACAGTCTGTCACTTCCTTGAGATCAGTGACCACTGGCAGCCACTATGGAGTTAATGATTTTCAGTCAGTGAAACTAAGGCAATAGTTATTATGAGAAAAAGCAAATTACATGTGTATGACAGAGTAAGGAGTGATACATGAATTCTACATACATACATATACCAAGGCTTTTTCCCCCTTACTAGGGAGGTAGCCAAAAAGAAAAAGGCATAAAATCATTCCCACCCATTCCATCCCCGAAAACACTCCACACCCCTCCCCCTCCCTCCCATCTTAGCACCTCCTAGATGACGGGTCATCCCTGCACCCTGTCCACTGCCCTGGGTCAGAAGCAGTGTCGCAAGACACAGCACATCCACAGCAAGGCCGCTTCATTAAATCGGCAACCCCCCCCTCTCTGTCCCCCCATATAAGGGAGAGGACGGGGAGAAATCCCTTCAGGCTGCGTCAAAATTTTGCTCACACACACTACCTCACCCCCGTCCATTCCACCTCATGCATCACATCTTCCATATACAACCATTCTCCATTCACCCCTGTCTTCTGTCCTCTCCCATCCTTCCTCAACAGACACTCCCCTCTTCCCCAAAGCCCCCTTCACCCCATCCATCCATCTCATCCTAGGACGTCCCCTCATTTTCACTCCCTCCACATCTGCCTTCCATACCTCCTTTACTAGTCTTTCTTCACTCATTCTTTCCATGTGTCCAAACCATCCCAATACTCTTTCATCAACCTTATCTCCCAGCTCCCTTTCCACCCCTGTTCTCCTCCTCACCTCCTCATTTCTCACTCTATCTAGCCTAGTAACCCCCATCATACTTCTCAGACACTTCATCTCAAACACATTCAAGCTCCTTCTCTCTTCCTCTCTTATGTTCCATGTTTCTGCTCCATACAGTGCTGTTGGCACAATCACTCCTTCATACAGTCTCCTCTTAGCATCCATTCCCAAATTTCTATTCCTCATTACATTTTTTAATCCACCAAGGCATTTACTCAATCTACATTCTACCTCCACCTTTACTCCCTTTTCCTGCCACATTTGCACCCAAATATCTAAAACTATCCACTTCCTCCAGTTGCTCTCCCTTAATGCTCACTTCCAGATTACTGCCACTTTCACCCCTTGTACATCTCATCACCTTACTTTTACCCACATTTATCTTCAGCTTTCTTCTATCACAGACTCTCCCAAACTCTGTCACCAACTTCCTGAATCCCTCCTCCGATCCTGCCACAAGCACAGTGTCGTCCGCAAACAACAGCTGGCTCACCTCCCACTTTTCTCCATTTTCTTTAACCATCTCCAATCCCTGACCCACTACCCTTGCATTTACCTCTCGCGCTACCCCATCCATGTATAAGTTGAACAGCCAGGGTGACATAACACATCCTTGTCGAAGTCCCACCTTTACCTCAAACCACTCACTCTCTCCATTTCTAATCCTGACACAAGCTCTACTACTCTCATAAAAACTCTTGACAGCTCCGAGAAGCTTTCCTCCTATCCCGTATATCCCGATACATGAATTCTAATGTTCTAAAAAATACTAACCCCAGTTTACTATCATTATGTAATACCTTATGTAAGAAATTACAAAATGTTCAACTTTGTGTTGCAATTTGTAAATTGTCACAATCATACCAAAATACAAGGAATTTATAATATGGCATGAGGGAGGCAATCGCCAGAATGGAGGCTCAAGGTCAAATTTGCCGTTTCATAAGAACTTATCAAGGCCATCATAGCAGTCCAAAGGTAGTGTTGTGCATTTACAAGTAACGGTATTATTTTAGAAGCGCATACCTATGCAACATGGCATTAGAAAATTAAATATTAATTTTGTAAACTATAATGCATCAATGTAATAACTATTTTTCTTGGCAGAAATCAATAAAAGAAAACATAGCTAAAAGCTATTTACAAATGAACAAAGTCATGTTGACTACTTTAGACGCCATCTTTTTGATAGATTCAGAGGTCAAAGACGACAATGATGACCTCTAGAATTACAGATACTGCATTAATAAATGCAGGTTAGGTTAAGTAGGTAGGTTTATTTATCATACTTTAATTTCTTCAACCTCCACATCTACCAAAACAAACATGGCATCTGAAGCAGCCGTTTGTGTTTAGCTTTTAACAACTTTTTCTGTTATTGACTTCTGCTAAGAATAATGTATTATAATTTACATTATTATTATTTAATTTCCTACTGCTATATTGCATAGATGTGCACTTCTAAAAAAAATTACCCATGACCAAGTTACTACCATGAGCCTTATGAAGCTACCAATTCAAAACAATATTCTGTAAACTAAGGCATGTGACATATAATACAGAGAGATCTAGGGCAATTTCTGTATTTGTCACTGTGACAACTTGTTCATGAAATCATGGATTTTGTGCCTCCTTTCTTCCTTCATTACTGGTAGGTACAGGAGACCTATACTGCAGAATTAACTAAAAATACTGTTGTCCCATCACAATTGGGAGAATATAGTAAGCTTACTTGACAGGTAACAATACTGTGAGAAACGACGGACAATCTAAACAGAACGGTGATTTTGGGAAGTTGGAAACAAGAGCACTAAATTAAAGAACCACAAGAAATGGGATCCCGTAAAACCAACTCCACCCAGTGAATACGATACCTGGAGATCTTCAGGCAAAACACTGTTAGTAATTATTATTATTACACAACATACCTCCATAACAATTCTGCCAACAGGTTTGCCATCTGCTTCTACATCAAAATAAACCTTAGGAAGACGAGGTTGTGCAGCTGTACAGTATCCAATGGTAGCAGCTGAAATTAAGGCACTTGAACCTAGGAAACGGTTGAATGCAACACGTAACATCTTTGACGGTCACAGGTTTGAGCGTATTATCGTGTGAAAATGGTGTTTGCTTGGCAACCGGGTTTTGTTGTCCTCCCGGTCAAAACACTCGCAGCATTCGAACACTCGAGTCTTGAAGTCGACGATTCGATACCTTGTTCAGAGATTCGAAGTTTTGTCAAAATAACACTGATAATAGAATTCGACATATCATGAAAAATAAAATACGGGTGTTTCTCAGCTCTACCATATGTCGGTATATGATGATAAACTAAATATTCAACGTCATCTGCATTTTAACAAAGTAACAGCACAGTGTATATGATACTCTGAGGCTTTTTACCTATAATAAAATATTTGTTTAAGTTTTGAGGTCCTTTCTCGCACTCGTGGTAGTCCACCTCTGCTGCCAGATCTGGTGTCCCTCTGCAGATGGTCCACTTTATCTGGTATGGTATTAGAGGTCCTACATATTTTGGTAGATCAGACTTTTGTGGTAAGACAGATATGTGAGAAAGCTATTGGAAAAGGTAAGGATGTTTTTTGGGCTTTTATGGATCTGGAAAAGGCTTACGACAGTGTAGATAGGAAGGCACTGTGGGAGGTACTACAGATATATGGGATAGGAGGAAAGCTGTTAAGAGCGGCCAAGAGTTTTTATGAGAGTAGTAGAGCATTTGTTAGGATTAGAAATGGAGAGAGTGAATGGTTTGAGGTAAAGGTGGGACTTCGTCAGGGATGTGTTATGTCACCCTGGTTGTTCAATCTTTACATTGGTGGGGTGGTGCAAGAGGTGAATGCAAGGGTAGTGGGTCAGGGGTTGGAGATGAATAAAGAAAATGGAGAAAAGTGGGAGGTGAGCCAGCTGTTGTTTGCGGACGACACTGCGCTTGTAGCAGGATCAGAGGAGGGATTGAGGAAGTTAGTGACAGAGTTTGAGAAGGTGTGTGAAAGAAGGAAGCTGAAGATAAATGCGGGCAAAAGTAAGGTGATGAGATGTACAAGGGGAGAGACTGACATTAGGCTGGAAGTGAGCATTAAGGGTGAAAGATTGGAGGAAGTGGATAGTTTGAGATACTTGGGTGCAAATGTGGCAGGAAAGGGAGGAGTTGGGGTGGAGGTAGAATGTAGATTGAGAGAAGCGAGTAAATGCCTTGGTGGATTAAAAAGTGTAATGAGAAATAGACATCTGGGAATGGATGCTAAGAGGAGGTTATATGAAGGAGTGATGGTACCAACAGCACTGTACGGAGCAGAAACATAGAACATGAGAGAGGAAGAGAGGAGTTTGAATGTGTTCGAGATGAAATGTCTGAGAAGTATGATAGGGGTTACTAGGCTAGATAGAGTGAGAAATGAGGAGGTGAGGAGGAGAACAGGGGTGGAAAGGGAGCTGGGAGATAGGGTTGATGAAAGAGTATTAGGATGGTTTGGACACATGGAAAGAATGAGTGAAGAATGATTAGTAAATGAAGTGTGGAAGGCAGATGTGGAGGGAGTGAATATGAGGGGGCATCCTAGGATGAGATGGATGGATGGAGTGATGGGGGCATTACAAAAGAGAGGAATGTCTGTTGAGGAAGGACGGGAGAGGACAGAAGATAGGGGTGAATGGAGAGGGGTTGTGTATAGATGATGCTGTGATGCATGAGGGGGAGTGGGTGGGGGACGGAGAGGGGGGGTCGCCGAATTTTTGGTGGCCTTGCTGTGTCTTGCGACACTGCTTCTGACTCAGGGCAATGGGCAAGATGCAGGGATGACCCGTCATCCAGGAGGTGCCAAGATAAGAGGGAGGGAAGAGGGTAGAGGGGAGTGGAGTATGTAGGAGATGGAATGGGTGGGAGTGGCTTCTATGCCTTTGTCTTTGGCTACCTCCCTTTTAAGGAGGAAAAGCCTTTGGTATATGTATGTAGACCAGTTTTGACTGAACACAACAATGTCATCCAGATAGAAATGCACTCCCTCAAGACCTGCTGTTACACTATTAATCAACTGTTGATAGGTTGTGGTGGTGTTCTTTAAGCCAAATGGCATTACCTTGAATTGAATTTAAATAGCCCATCGGGCATAACAAAAGCAGTAAGCTCCTTAGATTGAGGTGACAGAGGAACACTATAGTGTTCTTCAAGCATATCCAACTTTGTAAGGTACTTAGCTGTACTGATGTCATTGAATATATCATTGGTCCTTAAAGAACGTATTTTTTTGTGTGGCTATTGGGCACCAGTATGCATGGTGTGTGGCTCTGGTCTGTAGGAGTGCCCTATATAGTCCCTGAAGTATGGGCTGGAAACTACATACATACATATACCAAGGCTTTTTCCCCCTTACAAGGGAGGTAGCCAAAAAGGAAACGGCATAAAATCATTCCCACCCATTCCATCCCTGAATACACTCCACACCCCTCCACCCTCCCTCTTATCTTAGCACCTCCTGGATGACGGGTCATCCCTGCACCTTGTCCACTGCCCTGGGTCAGAAGCAGTGTCACAAGACAGCACATCCACAGCAAGGCTGCTTCATTAAATCGGCGACACCCCCCCCCTCTCCGTCCCCCCATGCATAAAAGGAGAAGACGGGGAGAAATCCCTTCGGGCTGCGTCAAATTTTGCTCACACATACTACCTCACCCCCCATCCCCCCGCCCATTCCACCTCATGTATCACATCATCATCCATAGTCAACCATTCTCCATTTACCTGTCTTCTGTCCTCTCCCGTCCTTCCTCAACAGACATTCCCCTCTTCCCCAAAGCCCCCTTCACCCCATCCATTCACCTCATCCTAGGATGTCCCCTCATGTTCACTCCCTCCACATCTGGGTGGAAACTACCGAGTAAATTATACATACATATATCAAGGGATTTTTACCCTTACAAGGGAGGTAGCCAAAGTCAAATTCCACTCCCATTCACCACCTCTTTTCTTGGCTCCTCCTGGATGACATGTCATTCCTGCATCTTGCCCACTGCCCTGGATCAGAAGCAATGCAGCAAGACACAGCAGTGCTCCTTCATTTAAATGGCAAACCTCCCTCCGTCCCCTCATGCAGAAAAAAGAAAACAGGAAGAAATCCCATAGCTGCATCAAAACATCATTCACACATATCAAACCCCCCTTCCATGCATCACAGCATCATCCATACACAACCATTCTTCATTCACCCCTATCTTCTGTCTTCTCCCTTCCTTCCTCAACAGACATTCCCCTCTTCCTCAATGCCCCTTTTTCCCCATTCATTCATCTCATCCTAGGTTGTCCCCTCATGTTCACTCCCTCCACGCCTTTAACTAATCCTTCTTCACTCGTTCTTTTCATATGTCCAAACCATCCCAATACTTTCATCAACCCTATCTCCCAACTCCCTTTCATCCCTGCTCTCCTCATTTCTCACTCTATCCAATCTAGTAACCCCTACCATACTTCTCAAGCATTTCATCTCAAACACATTTAAACTCTTCCTCTCTTATGTTCCTTGTTTTTGTCACATACAGTGCTATTGGCACAGTCACCCCTTCATATACAATCTCCTCTTAGCATCCATTCCCAAATATCTATTTCTAATTACACATTATATCACAATAACATGCAGCCAAAATACAAGATGTTGATTACCCCATGGATAATAAAGACTTTTTAATTGCACAACTTTATTTCACAAAACTAGAGTCCATTTTATATAATCATACTACATAGAAAAAAATCAATATGGTAGTACTTTTCAATTGGCACACTTTCCGCCCTCTGAATCTGAATCAAGCAGTTACTCAATACATCAAACCTCTTTCCCAACTATTCATTTACTTTCAATTCCATCTCACATATCCTCAAAACTACAATATTTTTTTTGTTAACCCAAATCCTCAATTGATACAGAACTTCATCTGCATCAAACATCCTTACCTCAA
>NC_134797.1:17510040-17535040 GCF_046742065.1 Oratosquilla oratoria | reverse complement strand
AGTCCCTAAAGTATTGGCTGCATGCTACTGCGCAAATTATGCCACACAATAACAAGCAGCCAATACCCCAGATGGGCACCAATAGTTGTACTAAAATCGCTGTGGATGTGCTGTGTCTTGCGACACTGCTTCTGACCCAGGGCAGTGGACAGGATGCAGGGATGAACCATCATACAGGAGGTGCCAAGATGAGAGGGAGGGTGGAGGGAGTGGAATATGTAGGGGATGGAATGGGTGGGAGTGGTTTCTATGCCTTTTTCTTTTTGGCTACCTCCCACGTAAGGGGGAAAAAAGCCTTTGGTACATGTAAACAAGTCTCCAGCATGAGACCTTGAGCAAAGGAGTGTTAATTGAAAACAAGAAAAAGACCAAGCTTAAAGATGGGTGTGTACTTATGTGGTACATTGTCCAACCAGCACAAAAATAAAATACTACCTCTTTATTTTATGCAAACTTTTTTTTTTAATGTAATGGGATGGGGAATTTATGACAAATTACATTACATGGAGGAAGAGGAGGAGGAAGAAGAGGAAGAAAAGGAGGAGGAAGAAGAAGAGGAGGAAGAAGAAGAAGAGGAGGAGGAAGAAGAAGAAGAGGAGGAGGAAGAAGAAGAGGAGGAGGAAGAAGAAGAGGAGGAGGAAGAAGAAGAGGAGGAGGAAGAAGAGGAGGAGGAAGAAGAAGAGGAGGAAGAAGAAGAGGAGGAAGAAGAAGAGGAGGAGGAAGAGGAGGAGGAGGAAGAAGAGGAGGAGGAAGAAGAGGAGGAGGAGGAGGAAGAAGAGGAGGAGGAAGAAGAGGAGGAAGAAGAGGAGGAGGAAGAAGAAGAGGAGGAAGAAGAAGAGGAGGAGGAAGAAGAGGAGGAGGAGGAGGAAGAAGAGGAGGAGGAGGAAGAAGAGGAGGAGGAGGAGGAAGAAGAGGAGGAGGAAGAAGAGGAGGAGGAAGAAGAGGAGGAGGAGGAAGAAGAGGAGGAGGAGGAAGAAGAGGAGGAGGAGGAAGAAGAGGAGGAGGAGGAAGAAGAAGAGGAGGAAGAAGAAGAGGAGGAGGAGGAAGAAGAGGAGGAAGAAGAAGAAGAGGAGGAGGAGGAAGAAGAGGAGGAAGAAGAAGAAGAGGAGGAGGAAGAAGAAGAAGAGGAGGAGGAAGAAGAAGAGGAGGAAGAAGAAGAGGAGGAGGAAGAAGAAGAAGAGGAGGAGGAAGAAGAAGAAGAGGAGGAGGAAGAGGAGGAGGAGGAAGAAGAGGAGGAAGAAGAAGAGGAGGAGGAGGAAGAAGAGGAGGAGGAAGAAGAAGAGGAGGAGGAAGAAGAGGAGGAGGAGGAAGAAGAGGAGGAGGAGGAAGAAGAGGAGGAGGAAGAAGAAGGAGGAGGAGGAAGAAGAGGAGGAGGAGGAGGAAGAAGAGGAGGAGGAAGAAGAAGAAGAGGAGGAGGAAGAAGAAGAAGAGGAGGAGGAGGAAGAAGAAGAAGAGGAGGAGGAAGAAGAAGAAGAGGAGGAGGAAGAAGAAGAAGAGGAGGAGGAGGAAGTGTTTTTGTCCTGCTTTTTAACAATATTGTGTGATTCAAGTTTGATATTAGTATCCAACTGTCATGGCTAGTAAGCATTCTGCTGATGAGAGTGTTAGTGATACCACTTTGGAGTGTGTTGTATACTGCAATGTTATACAGTTACATAACACAAATCCTTTGTCCACATTAATTCCTATAAAGAAAACAAATTTAAATTACACAATTTGACAGAATGACTACATGTAACAGACATGGCTTAGTACAAACCTTTATTATTTTAAAGACAGTAACCTTGATACGACCTTTCTTGAGTATGTATCCTTTAGCCATAAACTCGTGATCCACCTAAAAAGAAACATAGTATGAATTCATAAGCTGTAAAACCACTTGAGTCATGTATGCTGAATAGCTTACATGATAAAATAAGCTTCATGAGCTACTTGTGCAGAAAACTCCAGAACTTATCCATTCCTACTTGTTATCTCTAACAAAGGATTACAAAGGCGGATCATCCCGACAGGAGACCTTTTGGTCCATATCTAGGTCAGATGTGAAAAAAATCATGATAAACAAAAACTATAATAATGTAAATAATAAAATACATAAATAAATGCATAGGTATAGTTATATAATAAACGAACAGGTAAATGGTATATAGATACATATACCAAGGCTTTTTCCCCCTTACAAGGGAGGTACCCAAAAAGAAATAGGCATAAAACCATTCCCACCCATTCCATCCCTAAATACACTCCACCCCCTCCACTGAGACACTGCTTCTGACCCAGGGCAGTGGACAGGATGCAGGGATGACCCGTCACCCAGGAGGTGCCAAGATAGGAAGGAGAGAGGAGGGTGGAGGGGAGTGGAATATATGAGAAATGAAATGGGTGGGAGTGATTTCTATGCCTTTTTCTTTTTGGCTAAACCCCCCCCCCCCATGTAAGGGGGAAAAAGTCTTTGGTATATGTATGTATGTAATAAAAATATGTTTTGGGAAAGTTAAGAGAGGAAGAGAGAAAAAAATAATAATAAGTAAAAGGAGCCAAGATGAGAGGGAGGGAAGGGGTGAATGGGAGTGCAGTATGTGGGCATGGAATGGGTGGGAGTGGATTTTATGTCTTTTTTGGCTACCTCCCTTGTAAGGGGGAAAAAAGTCTTTGGTGTATGTATGAAGGGTGGAGGGGTGTGGAGTGTATTCAGGGATGGAATGAGTGGGAATGATTTTATGCCATTTCCTTTTTGGCTACCTCCCTTGTAAGGGGGAAAAAGCCTTGGTATATGTATGTATGTATATGTATGTATGTATGAATAAACAGCATCAAACTATAATTTGTTGTGTATGTTATCATAGCCATTGGGTTTTTCAAGCAATCAACTTTTGTTACAACGGTATTCCCTAAAGTACATAAAATCACCATAGAGAATGGGTTCAGACAAATAAAGGTGCAACAAAGTTCTGATAAGCATAGGAGTAAAATATAAACATGGGTACTACACTCACCTTGGCTCCAAGCTCCTGAAGGAAGTCAATAACATTTGTACTGACTGTTACATCAAGACAGTTGCGCACCAAAGCAGGACGGTTACCTAGAAAAGCATACAATATCAGACGAGATACATACATATACCAAAAGCTTTTTCCCCCTTACACAGGGGGGTAGCCAAAAAGAAAAAGGCACAGAAATCACTCCCACCCATTTCTCCTCCCATATATTCCACTCCCCCCCACCCTCCTCCCTCCCATCTTGGCACCTCCCAGATGATGGGTCATCCCTGCATCCTGTCCACTGCCCTGGGTCAGAAGCAGTTGTCGCAAGACAGCACATCCAAAGCAAGGCCGCTTCATAAGTTCGGTGACCCCCCCCCCCTCTCCGTCCCCTCATGCAGACTGAAGACGGTTAAAGAATATGGAGAAAAGTGGGAGGTGAGCCAGTTGTTGCATGCTGACAACATTGTGCTTGTGGTAGAGCTATAGGAAGGATTAAGGGAGTTGGTGTCTGCGTTTGGGAAGGTATGCAATAGGTGAAAGTTGAAGGTAAATACGGGTAAAAGTAAGGTGATGAGATGTACAAGGGGAGAGAATAGCAGAGTTTGAAGTAAGTCTAAAAGGAGAGAGGGTGGAGGAAGTGGATGATTTGGGTATTTGGGGTTGCATGTGGCAGGAAAGGGAGGAGTGGAGGTGGAGGTAAACTGTAGACAGAAGGAAGTAAATACCTTTGGGGATTACAAAGTGTCTTGAGAAGTGGGCAACTGGGAATGGATGCAGGGAAGAGATTGTGTGAGGGGGTGATTGTGCCAATGGGACTGTATGGGGGAGACTTTGAATTTAAAAGAGGCAGAGAGGAAAAATTTAAACGTATTTGAGATGAAATGTCTGAAGTATGGTAGGGGTTACTAGGTTGGATATTGAGAAATAAGTTGATGAGAACAGCAAGAGTGGAGGAGGAGATGGGAGATAGGGCAGATGAAAGATTATTGGGATGGTTTGGACACATGGAAAGAATGAGTGAGGAAAGATTAGTAAAAGAGGTGTGGAAGGCAGAGGTTGAACGAGCGAACTTGATGGGATGACTGGATGAGATGGATGGATGGGGTGAAGGGATGCATTGAGCAAGAGGGGAATGTCTGTTGAACAAGGAAAGGAAAAGGCAGGAGATAAGAATAAGTGGAGAGTGACTGTGTATAGATGACACTGTTATGCAAGGAAGAGAGGGGCGGGGTATGGGGGTAGGGGGTGTGTATGTATGAATGATATTCTGATGCAGTCTGAAGGGATTTCTCCTCAACTTTTTCTACATGAGGGTACAGAGAGGGTGTATTGCCAATAAGTGAA
The DNA here is from genome assembly GCF_046742065.1 of Oratosquilla oratoria. Lineage (NCBI taxonomy): Eukaryota > Metazoa > Arthropoda > Malacostraca > Stomatopoda > Squillidae > Oratosquilla > Oratosquilla oratoria. The sequence goes on along the minus strand of NC_134797.1, from coordinate 17,530,712 downwards.
GCAGCCTTGCTGTGGATGTACTATATCTTGTTTCATTGCTTCTGACCCACAGCAGTGGATGGGGTGCAGGGATGACCCATTATCCACAAAGAACCAAGATGAGAGGAAGGAAAGGGTGGTGGATGGGAGTGGAATGGGTGGGAGTAGGTACATGTCTGACTTGGCTACCTCCCTTAGAAGGGGGAAAAAACTCTTGGTATATACATAGGTAGATCAGTTTCTTAATTAAATATACGAGATACTGAAACAGAAAGCATTGTGAATCTTAATTTCTCGGTTTCAGTGGATCAATCAGTATGCTGCTCCAGATTTTTCTTACAGGAAAACCACAACTCCAAGGTAACAGCATGAACTGGGCCATAAGACCCTCGAGGAAGAAACATTGTGTTGCTGTCTGGGTATGGCTAGGGCTGTAGTGTACGAGATTTGGGCACCATCCCCTTCAGACGTGAGCATTGCCTGCACTGTTCTGTATGACATTGCTGATGAAGACAGCATTGTCCTTATTAGATATCCAATCATACTCGTGCAAAAGTTACTGAACTGTTCTCACTTTTTTGGGGGTTGAGCTCATGGAAGGATGTCTCGATCCAATGTCTTCCACCGACATTCTGTCAATCCTGAAGTGTATGGGCCACTTAAAACACCTTGCATGACTTACTGCTTCATTGCCATACATAATGCCAAAACATGTCAAAGGTCTCTGTTGTAGATTCAACGAATCCGATACAGAATTTATATTGCCCTCTGCTGTAATTTGCAGTCCATGATGAAACTACAGATTTGCCTGTGCATGTGGTCACAAAATTTCCTGTGGCACAGTTCATGAAGTTCATAAAATGTCAATTGGCAGATTGATAATGGTTACTGTTAAACTCAACAGCACACATCCTCGTAATGCCATCTGTTGGCATGCTATGGAACTAGTCTCAGGACTTCTTGAACCACCTTGCAGGATAGTATGGATGAGGACACAATAAAAGAGAACTTAAAATTTGATCTGAACTAGGCTGGAATATACAGTGGCAATATGCTCACCACATAAAAAGGAAGACCTAATGAAAGCTGATCCCAAGACTAGGTGATAAGAAAGAGAGAGAGAGAGAGAGAGAGAGAGAGAGAGAGAGAGAGAGAGAGAGAGAGAGAGAGAGAGAGAGAGAGAGAGAGAGACAGAGAGAGAGAGACAGACAGAGACAGAGAGAGAGAGAGAGAGAGAGAGAGAGAGAGAGAGAGAGAGAGAGAGACTGCCCACATTTAAAGGATAAAGAGAGATGAAGTGATAACAGTCTTTAAAATGGAGAAAAAATGGTAAAAATTGACAGGATCTGTTAGTATGGAATGAAAGAACACAGAATATACCATAAATTTAAAGACAGACAGACCACTTTAAAGTTATTAGGAAACAACTTTCCACATACATGTGTCAATTAATGGATAAATTGCCTGAATTATTTCTGGCTACTTCCCTTGTAATGGAGAAATAGCCATTGGTATCCATGTAAAACAGTTTTATAAATAGAAATATAAAGACAATCTTACGAGCATAGCTCCAAACCTGTATAATATTATATACATTCATACATATATCAAGGGCTTTTCCCCCCCCTTACCTGGTAGGTAGCTAAAATCAAAGGCATAAATCCACTCCCACCCATTTCATCCCCACATACTCCACTCCCATTCACTACCCCTCTCTCCCTTTTTTCTTGGCTCCTCCTGGATGACAGGTCATCACTGCATTTTGCCCATTGCCATGGGTCAAAAGCAATGTAGTAAGACACAGCACATCCACAGCAAGGCCACTTCATTTAATCAGCGACACCCCCCCCCCCTCTCCCCCGTCCCCTTGTACAGAAAAAGAGAAGGGGAAAAATCCCTTCAGGCTGCATCAAAATATTCACACTCCCTCACCCCCTCCATCCCCCACCCACTCCCTTCCATGCATCACAGCATTATCCATACACAACCATTCTCCACTCACCTCTATCTCAACAGACATTCCCCTCTTTCCCAAAGGCCCTTTTACCCCAACCATCTAATCCATCTCATTCTTGGTTGCTCCTTCATGTTCACTCCCTGCACCTCTTTCCATGTGTCCAAACCATCCCACTACTCTTTCATTAACTATCTCCCGACTCCCTTTCCATGTATATGTATAATATTACAATTAGATACATATACACACACTCACAAACATGCTATGAAAACCAAAAGCCCTATAATTTCAGCTTAACTAACCCCTTTATACTTGCCTACTTCAGGATATCCTACGTAGCGCAACTGCCATGGAAGCTCAGGATGGTCCAGTGATCTGCGTACACGCAGCATGACACCATGTGACTGTGGTGTGTGTGAAGGTGGTGCTGACATGAAGAAAATAAATTAAGTTTCTATAAAGGGATGTAGCAAAATGTACAAGAATTAGATTGTTGGACATTAGCATACATTTAAAAAAAATCTGTTTTGCCAAATAAAGTACATTGATCCCAAAAAATACTGAAGTTATCCAAAGTAATTTAATTTGGATTTGGATTTTTTTTTTCTGATTGGAAAACCAGTTTTAAATCCCTACATTCCAGTGGTTCCATTTGAATAAAATCTCACAATCCACACTTTTGTACAATTCCTGCCTTGGTATCATTTGGACATTTTGATAATCAGGGTATTGTTTGGAAGTAAAACAATAAATTAATGTACTATTTTGAATTATGAAAACATAGATATACCATACATATATCAAAGGCTTTTTCCCCCTTACATGGGAGGTAGCCAAAAAAAGGCATAGAAACCACTCCCACCCATTCCATCCCCTACATACTCCACTCTCCCTCTTTTATTGGCACCTCCTGGATGATGGGTCATCCCTGCTTCTTATCCACTGCCCTGGGTCAGAGGCAGTGTCGCAAGACAACACATCCACAGCAAGGCCACTTCATTAAATCGGCGACCCCCCTCTCCGTCCCCTTCGGGCTGCGTTAATTTATTTCTTATACATACTTCCTCACCCTCTATCCCCCACCCACCCACTCCCCCTCATGTATCACAGCATCATCCATACACAACCATTCTCCATTCACCCCTATCTTCTGTCCTCTCCCGTCCTTCCTCAACAGACATTCTCCTCTTTTCCCAATGCTCCTTTTACCCCATCCATCCATCTCATCCTAGGACACCCCCTCATGTTCACTCCTTCCAACTCTTTTACTAGTCTTTCTTCACTCATTCTTTCCAAGTGTCTAAACCATCCCAAAACTCTTTCATCAACCATATCTCCCAACTCCCTTTCCACTCCTGTTCTCCTCATCTCCTCATTTCTCACTCTAACCAGCCTAGTAACTCCTATCATACTTCTCAGGCATTTCATCTCAAACACATTCAAACTCCTCTCCCATGTTTCATGTTTCTGCCCCATACAGTGCTGTTGGCACAATCTCTCCTTCATACAATCTCCTCTTAGCATCCATTCCCAGATGTCTTTCTCACACTTAATAATAAATAAATAAAAATAAAATTATATATATATATATTATATATATATATATATATATATAGACACACACACAAACCTGAGATTATTGAAAAAATTGATTATAAAACTCCAATAGGAAAAAGTGACCACGTACTAATAGAAATGGAATTGAAAGAAATGGACCAAAGCAAAAATGATAAACATAGATAGGAAGACCTATGTATAACAAAACAAACTTTGAGAAACTTAAAACATTCTTTCGCAATGCAAACTGGGAAAAATTCCAAAACGAAGATACAGGGATAGAAGAAAAATGGAACATACTAAAAGAAATTTATAATGAAGGAGTGAACAAATATGTACTACAACAAAAAATGGAAAAGGCATATATAAAGAGCTGGTACAACAAAAGATGTAGTGAAGCTAAGGACAAAAGAGACAAAGCTTGGAAAAAATGGAAGAGAGATAAGAAACAAAGCAAATGGCAAACGTACATCAAACTAAGAAATGAATATGTAAAAATACGCAGAGATGAAATGAGAAATTATGAAAAAAAAGATAATAGACAAATGTAAGGAAGAACCCAAACTATTTTACAAATATGTAGATGGAAATCCCTTCGGGCTGCGTCAAATTTTGCTCACACATACTACCTCATCCCCATCCCCCCGCCCATTCCACCTCATGCATCACATCATCATCCATATACAACCATTCTCCATTCACCCGTCTTCTGTCCTCTCCCGTCCTACCTCAACAGACATTCCCCTCTTCCCCAAAGCCCCCTTCGCCCCATCCATCCACCTCATCCTGGGACATCCCCTCATGTTCACTCCCTCCACATTCGCCTTCCATACCTCTTTTACCAGTCTTTCTTCACTCATTCTTTCCATGAGGTGCTAAGATAGGAGGGAGGGTGGAGGGGTGTGGAGTGTATTCAGGGATGGAATGGGTGGGAATGATTTTATGCCTTTTCCTTTTTGGCTACCTCCCTTGTAAGGGGGAAAAAGCCTTGGTATATGTATGTATGTAAATGGAAAACTGAAAAACAGACAAGAAATAGAAAAACTGCGCCAAGATAAAAAGGAATATACAGAAGAACTGGAAATGGCTGAAATTATGAACAACCCCTTCAGATCAGTATTCACAATAGAAAACTCGCCTAACAGTGTAGACAGAATTATCCCCAGCAATGAAAGAAATAAAAGTAACAAAAAGAAATCAGTGACCAAATTAAAACCCTTGATGTCAGAAAATCACATGGCCCAGACGGAATTGCAAACTGGATAATGAAAGAATGTATGGAAGAATTAACTGACAAAATATATAATATAATTAAATTCTCACTTAAAGAAGGAAAGGTACCATTGGACTGGAAAAAGGCACACATTGCACTAATCTATAAGGGAGGTGATAAGGAAGATCCATCTACCTACAGACCGGTCTCACTAACAAGCACAATAGCAAAAATCTGTGAAAGTTGTCAAAAACAGATGGGTTAAATACCTGGAAGAAAAATCTATACTGAACCCAAATCAATTTGGATTCAGACAAGGGAGATCATGTACAACAAATCTGATCTGCTTTTACTCAAGATTAATAGACAATACAAGAAACATGGATGGGTGGACTGTGCTTTTCTGGACCTGCAAAAGGCATTCAATAAGGTACCTCATAGGAAACTAATATATAAGATAGAGTCAAAAGGTGGCATCAGAGGAAAATTATTGGAATGGATGAAAGACTTCCTGATTGGGAGGAAAATGAGAGTTGTAATGAGAGAAAACTTCTCCAACTGGGAAGAAGTAAATAGCGGTGTCCTGCAAGGATCAGTACTGGCCCCGATCATGTTCGCCATATACATTAATGACATGAATGAAGGCGTGGAGTGCTATATGAATTTCTTTGCAGATGATGCAAAATTACTTAAGGTAAAAACGGAAGAGGACTGCAACTCGTTGCAACAAGATCTGGACACGATATGGAATTGGACTCAAAAGTGGGAAGTAAAATTTAATAGAAAGAAATGCAGTATAATGGAATTTGGAAAGAGTAAAAACAGAATATCAAAAGATTACAGAATTGAGGAAGAAAAAAAAAAAAAAAAAAAAAAAAAGCATACTCAAAAAGATCTTGGAGTGATGATTGGAAAGGACATGAAACCAGATAAGCATATAAATAAAATATTCGGAGAAACCTACAACTTATTGAGGTCAATCAAAGTGGCATTTGCTTATATGGATGAAGAAATGATAAAGAAAATACTAACTACACTAATAAGACCAAAACTTGAGTACGCAGCATCACTTTGGACACCCAGTACCAAAAAGAATATTAAGAAACTAGAAAGATTACAAAGAGCGACAACCAAACTAGCACCGACTCTCGCCGAACTAACATATGAGCAAAGACTATCCAAATTGAACCTACCAACTCTGGAACAAAGAAGAGAAAGAGGAGATTTGCTGACTATCTACAGAATAATGAAAGGAATGGAAGTTTTAGACAGGAACGACCTGTTAGTGTGGGACAATGGTAAAACAAGAGGACATGGAAAAAAACTGAAAAAAGATAGTTATAGAAAAAAACTTGAAAAGGAACAGTTTACCACACAGAGTGATAAATACATGGAACAAATTAGACAATAAAACAGTATGTGCAAACACTATACAAGATTTTAAGATAAAACTTGATGCGGAGAGATACAAAAATGGGTCACCACGAGCATAGCTCCCCTCCCGTATATTACAACTCGGTAAATACACACACACACATACAGATATCAGAGAAAAGAGAGAGATATCGCTAAAGAAATTTTGAAAGATTCAAGAGGAAGGACAAAGTATAGATAAAGAAATTGAGACAATAGGAAGATACTCAAAAGAAAAACAGTATAGGCCACTAAAAGTAAAACTTGGGTCACAAATGATTGCAGAGTACTATCTTGAACAACAAAACTAGCAAATAATGAACATTACAAAAATGTATGGATAATAAAAGAAATGAGTGATGAAGAAAAAAGAGAAAGAAAAGGAACTTAGGAATATATCCAGTGAAAATGTGAGAGAACTGTATCCTTGCATTACCAATCTGTCAATGAAGGAGTTGAGTGCACAGGCTGTCAAATTACATGGCAATATACTGGTACCAAACAACCAATACCAAAGCATATATCCATTTTGCACCCACCCTATACATATCCAAAACCTAATTGTTGTCCCTCCAATCTTAGCATCTTGGCACTTTGTGGATGAGGGTCATCCCGTTCCCATGTCACACTGCTTGGATCAAAGGTCAGTGGTTCCATAGCAAGGTCTGTCAGGTGAGGCTGGTTTAGCCCCACCACTTCATTTTAGAACAGTCCCTACCCTTCCATCCACTCAAATTCATGAAGCAGACAAGGAGATATCCCTTTGGGATTTCCTCATCTATTTACAACCACTCTCCATTCACTCCTATCTTTTGCACTATTCACTCATGAAATATTCCTGTTACATAAAATATCCCCTTCATTCTGTTCCTTCACCTCAATATACTAGTATGAGTAAAGAACGCAAGATATGGAAAACTTTACACACCACTGAAGTCCTTGAGTACAAAGACAACCTCCAGGTCACTAAACTGCTCAAGTTTGGCATCCGCATTGTCACACAGCCCACGCAATCGCTCAATCAGCAGTGACAGTGAAGTATCAAGTACTGATCCTGAGAAAAAAGTGCAAATTTAGTACTGTAGGATTAAATTATACAAACAGTAGTTTGGTATTACAAACAAAATATTGTACTAAAATATAAAGTTCATTAAGAAATGCATACGAATTATTATGCATTGATCCATGAATAACGACTGTTGCTTTAAGTTTCATTGACTATAAATTCACAGCCTGAGGAATGTTGCCAGTCACTGTGGGGCTGTGGGTTTCCAGTTAGTGCAACATGACAGTCGATTTCAAAACACATAGCTAATGCAAATGGAATAAGGAATGATGTATAAAATTCCATCATACTATAGCTTTTAATATGAGTGGTAATATATGAACCTGGCATTTATTTCTTCACTTGTATGTGTGCTCCAATCAGGAACTATCTTTCTCACAAATATACTGGGTACTAACCTTGGAGTAAGAATTCCTGATCAGGGATGATTTGATTCTTGAGTGCAGACTCCAAGGTATCCATGGCAGGTGCAGGCCTAGAATGGGAGATATAATTATGAAACTGGTACACGACAGAGAAATATCTGTAACCGTTAATGTTCTATGACACTTACAGCACCTCAGAAGGTATTTATCAAACCATGTTGATTATCTGAAAATCTAGCTATAACTATCTTATCAAACTGTCACAATATAAATGAAATAATGTATGTGTATTTACCTAATTGTAGTATCCAGGAAAGGAGGAATGCTTGATGGGTCCCTTCACCTATTCTCTAAATTTTTTATCATACCTAGCCTCAAATTCACGTACATTTCCAACTTAATCTATATCCTTGATTTCCAATTATCATATTTAGATTTAAACTCGTGTATTGTTTGAACTTGGGCTATATCGCTTCTTAAGCTATTCCGAGTACTTATGCATCTATGGAAAAATATTTCTTCACATCCTTAAGACATGTGTTCTTTCTTAATCTGTTCCCATGAGCTCCTAAAGCCCCTGTGTGTGCGTGCGTGTGTGTGCGTGCGTGTGTGTGCGTGCGTGTGTGTGTGTGTGTATTTACCTAGTTGTATTTTACGGGAAGGGGAGCTATGCTCGTGGTGTCCCGTCTTCATCTCATTTGATCTAAACTATTTTTAAATTCATGTATTGTTTTTGCACACACCACTTTCTCATCTAACTTGTTCCAATTGTCTATTACTCTGAGGAAAGCTGTTCTTCTTCAGATCTCTTCTATAGCTGTCATTCTTTATTTTCTTTCCGTGTGCATGCGTGCGTGTGTGTGTGTTTTTCCTAGTTGTAGTACTAAACAGGGTAGGAGGTGTGGTCATAGTCCCGTTTCTTTGCATTTTTCGTTGAAGTCCTTTCTGTTGACCTGGATTATATTTCCATCCAACTTTTTTCTACAAGTCTCTACATACCTATGTGGAAAGCTAGTTAATAGGAAATGATATTTCCTAACATCTGCATGTGTATGATATCTAACTGCAATATACAGGAGCTATGCTCATGGTATCCTGCGCCTCTAATTGTCAAATTTTGCTTTCAATTCATGATGTCAGTCTGGAGTTTCTCCCAATTCCAAAAATTAACGAATCTCTGTAGAAAACTAAATTTCTTAAATGCCTTCAAACATTCTGTCTTCTGAGGTTTCTTGCTGTGCTCTCTTGATATTCTTTAATCCAATACTAATAAATCTTCTGTTAATCCTGCCCACACCTTTCATAGTCATAAAGACAGCAAGCATGTTGTCCCTTTCTACTTTCTTCCAGTGTGTGTATTTACCTAGTTGTTGTATATAGGGTAGGAGCTAGGCTCGTAAGATCTTCTCTGCCTCCACTTATCAAATTTTGCCCTAAACTTATTTATGTCATTGGACTGGATTACATTTCATCCAACTTGTTCCACAAATCTATCCATCTATGTACAAAGCTATTTTTCCTAACATCTTTTAAGCAACCTTGCTTTTTCAACTTTTTACTATGACCCATTGTTGATCTCGCATCCCTCACCAGCATGTCCTCTCTATCCATTTTGTTTGTTTGTTTGTTTGCGTGTGTAAACACAAATTCAATAAAATTTGATTTGTTAACCTTGGCACTTTATGGCATATCTGATCACTGATGGCCAGCCCTCTCATGGTACTGGGCAAAACATAATGAAAACAAATAATTGTATACATTTCCAAAAATTATTTCTTAATATTGTGCACTTCCTAATATAGTTTCTTGGAAGAAAAAGACAACTACATCACTAGTTATACCAAAATGCCACTTTTGATTGAACACCAAATATGAGGAAAATATGTGTGCAACACCATTTACTTTAATTTTGTAAACAAGTCATAACAAGAAAGAATGCTACAATAACCTTGGAACTGCATCTTCCATAAAAGTAAACATCTTGACGAATCTTCTTGTTGTGGATCTACTTCTGCCTCAATACTTTTTTTTTGCCAAATCGTAGATGCTGCACTGCTGTGGTAATAGATTCTTTATGTACTACAGTTCCGTGCAGCTCAACACTACAGTACTATGAGGTCATTCTTTGAAGTGCTGTAAAGCCTAAGACATATACTTTTAAACACAACTTCAATAATGGCTTCACTAATACTGCTTGCTAACAAGTTTCTTTCCAAGCCTTCTGTAATACTGCTGAATTATATTTACACAAAATGAAACATCCAAAAATAAAGCAGTAATTTACAGTTAATCTAGGAACAGCCTAATTATAATTATGATACTTGTACATATTCAAATGTATGATGATCAATGAGATGGCTAGCAAGCAGTGCAGTGAAACGGGTATAAAGGTCAAATACTAAACATATGTTACAAATGACATGTCCTCTAATAAAGTACAATTTCACCGTACCATAGATCCTTGAAATTACAAAAACACTCAATCTTCAGGTTGCAACAAAGTCCCATTCTGACTAACAAGTTGTATGATGAAACGAGTTTATGTTGAAAATGTGTTTTCTTGTAGTTATCAATTTTTTTTTATTGTGATTACAATATTCAGTTTTTTGTTAAGAACATCTTTTGGCATGACTGTCAGCTGAAAATATGATTCCACAAATTCATAAATGCTGCAATGCAATGACAGATAACATCCCCTTGTAAGGGGAAAGCCTTTGGTATATGTATTATTAATTTGTTAATTTCACTTATGTTTTGGTCGCATCTCATATACAGATGAACCCTGAAATTAGACACTGAAGCAACAGATTTTGGTGACTATGGACAAATTCTGGAGAATAAAGAGTCCGACCAAAATATGAAAATTCCCACATAAATGTGGCAACACTGAATGCTTTAGGTGCTTCAGAACGTTCTTTTAAATAATACATACATACAAACATATACCAAAGACTTTTCCCATATTACAAGGGAGGTAGTCAAAGTCAAAAGGCATAACTCCACTCCTGCCTATTTCAACCCCATCCACTCCACTCCCATTCACCACCCCCTCCCTCCCCCCCTCTTTTCTTGGCTCCTTCTGGATGATGGGTCATCCCTACATCTCACTCATTGCCCTGGGTCTGAAGACACAGCACATCCATAGTAAGACTGCTTCATATGATTGGTGACCCCTGACCCCCACTCTCAGTCCCCTCATGCAACAAAAGAGAAGACAGAAATCCCTTCAGGCTGCATCAAAATATCATTTACCCATAACTCCCCAACACCCCCTATCCCCACGCACTCCCTTCCATGCATCACAGCATCATCCATGCACAACCATTCTCCATTCACCCCTATCTTGTCTTCTCCCTTCCTTCAACATACATCACCCTTTCTCAATACCCCTTTCACCCCATCCATCCATTTCATCCTTGGTTGCCCCCTCAAGTTCACTTCATCCACCTTTGTCTTCCACACCTTTATTGATATTTCTTCACTTATTCTTTCCATGTGTCCAAACCATCTCCTTACTCTTTCATCCTTATCTCCCAACTCCTTTTCCATCCCCACTCTCCCCACCCCTTGTTTCTCACTATCCAGCCTAGTAACCCCTTCATACAATCTCCTCATAGCATCCATTCCCAAATGCCTATTTCTTATTACACTTTTTAATCCAGGGAATTTACTAGTTTCTCTCTATCTACATTCAACCTCCACTCCTCCCTTTCCTGCCACATGTGCCCTAAGTATCTAAAGCTATCCACTCCTTCCAGCACCTCTTCCTTAATACTCACTTCCAATTTGATGCCATCCTCTCCCCTTGTACACATCATCTTACTCTTACCCTCTCCCCTTGTATGCATCATCTTACCCTTACCCAAATTTACACTCAACTTCCTCCTTCCTGAGAAGTATGATGGGGGTCTCAGGGTTAAATAATAACAATATTATATCAATACTGTACTAAGATTTAGAGCATGGTTGTATGATTATGTTTATTTATAGTCCTACTTATTATTGACAACTCCCAACAACTACTGACAACTCTGATGATATTGTTTTTAGTTAATATTGGCATAAATAAATTATTTATGCCATAGTTTATAGTTTCTGTAATTTTTAAAGCATTTGACCGCATCAGTATCAAGATGTGATACACTTAAGACTACTCTGAGCTTAATGAGAGCTTCAAGATGCCATGAAAATACTCGTAGCTTGAGTTGTCAGTCAAGTTAGCATGTCCAAGGCATATCAGAAATCTTAACTGATCTCAATATTGACAGGGCCACATACTTTAAAACTTGCATATGATAAAATATGGTAATGCAGTAAAAAAAGCGATTATGGGAGTTCAGCATGGTAACAGAACTACCTTGTAATTTTTTTTTTGCAAGACTAAAATGTACTTGTACAAGACTAGACCTCTTAAACATACAAGATGGATCAATCCTTAGACTTCCATTAGTTTGTCTTCCACAACAAACAAAAACAAACAGGGCATCTTGAAGCTTGCTTTGAGCTACAAGTTGTCATAGTGCATCAAATCTTGAATCTCAATATTGATGTAGCCAAATGCTTTAAAACTTACATATATGATCAAATATAACAATTTATGCCAATACTGACTAAAAACAATGGATATCATCAGAGTCGACGGTAGTTTTCAGTAACTAGTACAACACTTTATTTACATATGTTATGCTCAACACACGGAACCTTTAGACAAACTGCTTTAATAGACCAGTAGTCCCCCCTATAGTCCCTAGTTTGAGGGTTCTTTAGGCTGTCCCCCCTATAGTTCCTAGTTTAAGGGTTCTTTAGGTTGTAACTCAAGGGGTAAGTCTATCTACCTAATTTAATATACAGGAGAGACCGATGATGGATATCTACTTGTGGTGGTCCTACAAGATAGAGAAAATCACCTCCCAGCTGCCCATTTTCAGAGCCCATCAACCCCAACAGGGCCCAAGAACACTATCAACTTAAAACTGTATTTCTTCCACCTATTCACATATGGAAAGCTGACAGGTGGCAACTGCTTCCCTTTCCCTACTACTTTCAGCTAGTGACACAGAATTAGCCCACATTTATATGGCATAATAGTCTAAAGTTTCCTCCCAGAGAGATCTATGGGAGGTGCTAAGGACCAACGCCAGCTAGTATGGGGGTGTGGGTTTCTACTCGCTGAAACTCGAGGCAATAATTATCATTAATATATAGGAAAAGTTATACACACGAGGTCCTGTCTCTTTCTTCAACTATCATCCCTGACTTTGAATTTACTTATGGATTTAGCTTGGACTAAATTCTATTTAAAAAATAGGCAAGCTGTATCTCTTGGCATCCTAAAGACATGCCTAAATTCCATCAGATGTTCATTACAAAATTCATTCTGGGTCCATATAACACGGATGAAAATTATACTAATGATACTTATTAATTGATAATTTTATTATGCTGTCAAAAAAAATCCACAAAAGGATCTAATTTGTGCAAATGTTACAATACACCTGTCTTTGAAATTATATATATATATTCTTTAATGAGCTTAATGTCACCCACAAGCAGAAAGTTAACTAGTGAAAAAAATAGTAGTGATGTGATGATCCTTACTGACAGGTGCTGCAAAAATATATTTCTTACATTTTTCCAGAACTCCTTTAACAAATTAAGACTTATAATGCAGATGACCTCAGTAGTTCCAAGGCATCAAAAGATTTGAGTCAAGTTGACAGTATTCTTACACTTTGATTGGATTCACCATCTTCCTATAAAAAGTAGACTTGATACAAGTAAAATATTTGAAGGGAACATAACAAATTTGAAAATCTTTTCACAATACAAATGAGATTAGAAACTACGGCCTAAAGCTATAAGGACACATTTAATCTAGAAATAGGTAGAAACAACTCCACAAACTGTGTAGTCAATGAATGGAATACTTTTTCCAGAGGCAATAACAGTTTTCAATTTCAATTACATACATACATACATACATATACCAAGGCTTTTTACCCCTTACCAGGGAGGTAGCCAAAAAGGACAAGGCATAAAATCATTCCCACCCATTCCATCCCCGAAAACACTCCACACCCCTCCACCCTCCCTCCCATCTTAGCACCTCCTAGATGATGGGTCATCCCTGCACCCTGTCCACTGCCCTGGGTCAGAAGCAGTGTCGCAGGACACAGCACATCCACAGCAAGGCCGCTTCATTAAATCGGCGACCCCCCCTCTCCGTCCTCCCATATAAAGGAGAGGACAGGGAGAAATCCCTTCGGGCTGCATCAAAATTTTTGCTCACACACACTACCTCACCCCCCATTCCCCCGTCCATTCCACCTCATGCATCACAACATTTTCCATATACAACCATTCTCCATTCACCCCTGTCTTCTGTCCTCTCCCTTCCTTCCTCAACAGACACTCCCCTCTTCCCCAAAGCCCCCTTCACCCCATCCATCCATCTCATCCTAGGACGTCCCCTCATGTTCACTCCCTCCACATCTGCCTTCCATACCTCCTTTACTAGTCTTTCTTCACTCATTCTTTCCACGTGTCCAAACCATCCTAATACTCTTTCATCAACTCTATCTCCCAGCTCCCTTTCCACCCCTGTTCTCCTCCTCACCTCCTCATTTCTCACTCTATCAAGCCTAGTAACCCCCATCATACTTCTCAGACACTTCATCTCAAACACGTTCAAGTTCCTTCTCTCTTCCTCTCTTATGTTCCATATTGCTATGTCTCTTATTTCAATAACTGACTGGTTATAATCAATGTAGAGAACCACTGCAGTACTACTCTTTCAAGTGCTAGAAGATGTATTATTGGGCAAAATTCCAGAATCACTCAAACACAATATTCAACAAGAAACTTCCAGCATACATACAAATGAATGAATTACCTCCTTGCTTTAGAGGAGAGAGGAGTGTACAGGACTAAGCTGGAGAATGCTTTGTAGATCTTGTAGATAACATCTACAAGATCTACAGAACCTTATGCCTCCAATAAAATCTTTCCAACATTCTCCATGACTGTAGGAGGGTTGCTAAAACCATTGTTTAAAATGGAACCTAATACTGTATCAGAATAATTAGAATCACAGTGAGAACTTATGAAGTAGGTAGAATTCCAGAATCACACAAACATGGATGTTTAACATGAAATTTACTTTGTTCAATAGCTCCTAATTTAACTTAACCTAACCATTTTATAGAAAGATATTTGAAAAAAAAAAAAAAGCGTTTGCATGAATCTAGAATAGAACCAAACAATGTGCATTTCATTTAGAAATTTCATGCATGCATGGTTATAATACGATAAACTGGTCTGACATTTTATCAATGCCAAGTGAAACCCACCAGAGCCCTCCACTTAATGTTGTCATATCTTGTTGAAACTTGCTGTTTTAAAGTATTCCGACATGTTCTTTCTAATGGTGAAGCCAGATATTACTTATCTGATGTTTTTTGTGAAAAATGGCCAGTTTGGTAATATTCCACCAGCATCACTTATGAAGCTCCTGATCATGAAGAAACTGGACACAGAAAACTGCATAAAAAATGTGTAAAGTCTCTTTTCCTAATTTAACTTCCTAACAATAGCCAAAAGAACTGCAAAGACAACTGTTATGTTTGTAAATAAGAGTCGATGTCTTATTCTAGGCTTTATTCAACTAACAAAACATCAATAGTCTGAAAACCAAAAAGACTTGAAATTTTCTTCTGGGTTTCATGATAATAGACATGAGCTGTTGAAGTAAGGCTGTTTATTCAGATTATCATGATTATAGATAACATGATTAAACAAAATATCTCCTTTGAAAGTTAAAATACTTTATTAATTTTTCTATTTAGTAAATTGGTGTAAAAAATAATTCACCAATTTCAATGTAAATTTAAGTTAGGTCTTAGGAGTTGCAGTACTGACTGGTTAGTGTATTGAGATGCAATCTAAGGGTAAGGGCTAAGGCACATGTATGTGCACTTTTTAACATGATAGTAGAGTTCTTTTAACTGTGCATACATTACATGCCAAGTTGCATGTCAATTGGGGCAGCGGTTTGGATTTTACTTATGATCATCTCTAAATTGACAACTTGATAGTTGCCATGAAAAGGGAAATTTGGTATGATGGAGATGTTCCACATTGTTTTTGATATACTCAGGTGATTTATTGACCCACAAAACCCAAGTATTCCAAATTTCAATAAAATTGGACCAGTGGTTTAGTTTGTGCATTTCTTTACAAAAAAAATTACAAATTACCACCCTTAATTCTCACACTTTGTTATGGTATAGTCTAGTCAAAAAATCTGAATAGAAAAATCTTTCAAAAAAATTATTTCAAAATTTTAAAAAGTATTTTGTTTCTGATGAAATGGTCTTTCATATGCAACAAGAATTTTAGGGTTAAAATTTGAAAACTTGTGCCCATACCTTCATATTATGTTAATCCTAAAAAGGATTAACATAATATGAAGGTATGGGCACAAGTTTTCAAATTTTAACCCTAAAATTCTTGTTGCATATGAAAGACCATTTCATCAGAAACAAAATACTTTTTAAAATTTTGAAATAATTTTTTTTGAAAGATTTTTCTATTCAGATTTTTGTTACTAGACTATACCATAACAAAGTGTGAGAATTAAGGGTGGTAATTTGTATTTTTTTTTTTTGACTGGGTTACCTTAAACAGAGGAAGAGCCAAGGTGGGCAAAACGAAAGAAAACAAACACAAATGGGGATACACCAATAGCCCCCAATGTCCCTGTGGCGAAGTACAGACGATGGTCCACGTCCTCCGGGAATGTCCATTGAGTCCCCATTGCTCCGACCAAGACCTTAGGGAAGCAAATGAAACTGCCCTTATATGGACACGGTTCTGGTGCGACAAGATATGATGATGATTATGTTAATATATTATAATTTACAAAACTAATAATTTTCCATTGCTATATCATGTAGGTGTGCACTTCTAAAAATTTACCATTGAATTAAACTCGTCTATAATTACAAAGAAATGCAATTATACCATGAAATAGAAAACGTCATGATTAAGGGCAGTGCAACAAATAGAAAACATCGAAATCAAGATTCAAGCCAAGCTTTGCAAGCAATACTAAGTATACTTGTGGAATACAATGAAACTGGCCATTATTATTATAAAAAATGAATAAAAAATAATCAGATAAGTAATATCTAGTTTCACCATTAGGAAGAACATGTCAAAACACAAGATTTCCTATGGTGCCCGGGCACTGTGTAAGCCCGTTTTTTTTTTCAGTTCCAATGGTTCATATCATATGAATGATTCGGCTACTAGTGAATTAATGAAAAAAAATTATTGAATTTAGCAGGAGAAATGATGCACAAAGTGGAAAATCCTTTGCTGAATTTAGCGCCCGGACTGTGGCGGTGTCGCCATCTTTGTTTATGTCTGGTCGTTGGAAAATGTGGAATAGCAATTACCGGCAGTTATGTCTGGTTAGGGGACCTAACCTAACCTAAACCACCGCCACACTCCGGGCACCACCAAATTCAGCAAAAGATTTTCTGCTTCGTGTGTCGTTTCTCCTGCTAAATTCAGCATTTTTATTTTTCACGAGTTCACTAGTAAACGAATCATTCATATGATATGAACCACTGGAACTGAAAAAAACACTAACACAATGTCCGGGCACCATGGGAAACCGCCGGGCGTTAATAACTTAATTAGTACGACCCAATGATTAGACTCAGCTAAAATATTGCCTTTTGTGCTGAAGAAAATACCTCACCTTGCATGCCATGAAATTAGTAATTACTAACACTTACACTGCTTATGACTATGCCTCTGATTATGTTAGGTAGGTCAAACACCACCAGAGGCGCCACTGTCGATGACGAGCACAATAGCGTGTCATTTTATGCGCACGCCATTCAAACGGCCAAATTTACATACCGCGGCAAATGTAATTAATAAAAATGTTGTGTGAGTGTATTTACTACGATCGTAGTAAATTTCAAACATTCACATCATCAGTTAAATGTCAGTCAATAAAAACATAAGATAAACATGGCGGCCTGCATTCAGCAGTAGATCGAAAATTGGTATATGTTTCAACGTAAAAAATGAGCTAACAAATTTATGAACGGGCAACTGACCATAATTAACCAAAACTACTAGTATCTCGGATTATTCTAATACCAAAATAAAGGCAGCGTGTTACGGTAGAGCTGAGAAATCGGTGGTTTTAATTAGTTTTTTTCTATCGGGTCGGATTATCAGATAACAACATCAACATCCATCCCGCCATTTTATCTATCACTGGTGGTATGGACCAAACTTCACTCTATTAAGTTTCTTACTATTATGTTATTAGTGTAATAGACTTATAGTTGAATTATTTGAAATATTTCCTTTAAAATGTGTGATTTTCATGTAATTTGATCAAAGAGAAGTTACGTTTTCATCCTCCGTAATATTACGGACCACAGCTATGATTCGTCCTGCCCGCTATCTATGATCATTGGTGGTATGGATCAAACTACACTATTAAGTTTGTTACTATTGGGTTATTAGTGTAATAGCTTGCATATAATTGAATTATTCAAACTATTTTCTTTAAAATGTGTGATTTTCATGTAATTTGACGGTATTCGTAGCTGTGGTGGGTAATTTTGCAGAGGATGAAAACGTAATTCTATGATCAAATTACATGGAAATCACACATCTTATAGAAAATGGGTCAAATAATGCAACCATATGCTAATTTTTTATATAAAATTGTGCCTGTCAGTAAAAACCGTCATTGTTTACGTTTGATCGGCGATTAGTCAGACCGCACGTTTCGGCCCGATTTCCTTGGACAAAATAGGCCCGATTTAATTCCATTCAAAATGCAAGATCTCGAGAACTAGGACAGCTAGATGGATAATTCAAATTGCATTATACTCATAGCGACTTTTTGCATCCCATGAGAACTACTTCAGCTCAAATATCAGAAATTCCATTTTCATATTGACCTAGCTAATTATGTCATGAACCAATGAGAATTGGGCACTGGCTATGTTCATAATATATTGATATTCGTAACATTTGATGACAAATGAAATAGTATACTGTCTATACTGTAAACTATGAAATAATACTCATACTGTCTATAGTGACAGTCTACTCTATACCAATGGCAATACTTATACTGTAAACTAAGTCTAATGTAAATGTATTATGTTTACTGTGTTACACCTGGTTTTGGTGTAAACCTGCATATAAAATTATCTAGGGTAACTTTTGTTCAACATCGTAACATATGACAAATTTAAAGTACACTAATCAACTTGTATCGAGTTTATCTGGCTATAATCATACTCACAACACCTTACATCAACTCCTTAGACATAAACAACTGCAATCCAAAACAAATGAGTGTATTTTGACAATTTTCTTTCTTTCCGATCGTATGTTATTGAATAAATTATCGCAATTTGGGTATTTGAAATTTGTTTTGCATATAAAACTTGTGGGAAGCTAGACACTATACTTCAAGAGTATCAGCATTTAATAAGTATATCATTGGAATGTAGTGCATAAACATTTCAATATCCAGGTTGAAGATGTCTCGGATTATATGGCTATACTAAGGCAGTGTATAAGGAGAAAAAGTCGGTAAATGAAGAAAATTGCATATTCGATGTCTGGTATAAGTGGAAGAATGGTGGAGAACACAATGTGCATGCCCAGGTCAATAAGGCAAACAAGGTCCTAGGAGCAATAAGACATACCTTCGCTTTCTTGGACTAGGAAACTTTCTGCCCTCTCTATTAGAGTCTCGTGAGTCGTGAGGCCATGCCTGGAGTATGCTTCAGTCGTGTGGAGCCCAAAACTGGAGAGAGAGAAACACCCTGGAGCAGGTCCAGAGTAGGGCAACCAGAATGGGGCAAAGACTATCACACAAGTCTTACCCTGAAAGACTGAAAACCATAAAACTGCCGACATTGCAGTACCGCCGACAGAGGGCCGACATCATAATATAAACATTCAAGATCCTGAACCACCAAAACATAGTTAAGTACGACAGGCCATGTGCTGTAAGCGGGAAGACCATGTTCCTACCCTCAACAAGTCACTCAACCAGAGGACATGATCGGAAACTACAGTTTCAGCACCAAACAGGAGCCAGAAAGTCATTCTTTGCTGCTAGAGCGACACAGACATGGAACAGTTTCAGTCAGGAAACAATAGGGTCTAATTACCCTCATCCGGTACCTAACGACCCTAGGGTTGCCAACTCTGTTAAGCTACAATAAAGGACACAAAATTATTCATATTTACTTAAGTGATCAAATATCATAATAGATGCCAATATTAAATGCAGTTTAAGATTACATTTCTTTTACCAAAATGAAAATACAAAGACAAGAATTAGAAGACATTTAATTTACCTTCATCAAAATATTCTAATATTTAAAACTATATTTACCCTGGTTGGACGGTTGGCAACCAACTATATATATATATATATAGATATAATTTGTCACGAACTTGCCGTATCAAAAAGATGAATTATCTATGGACAGGTCGTGAATCGTGCTAGATGTACTACTTCAAAACCAAGGTCCATATCAAGATCTAAGAATATAAGGTCTAACCACTTCCGACCGAATTTCGAGGGAGTTGGCGCAGCGGGCCCGTGAACGTCACCTGGCTGCTCAAAGTGGGGTTAGCGGGTCCTATAGCTGTCAGTTGAAGCTGGTCCGTCGTTGGAAAATGACGTTGCCTTCGCTCGCACTGCTCCACGCAATTAGTTATATTCTGACAAATATTATATAAAATATATATATAAATATATATAAAATATTATAGTTCCTGTCTATATATATGAATATATAATATATATGATATATAATATATATATATATATTTAATATATATAAAATATCATAGTTCCTGTCTTCCTTGGCGTTTCACAGTTTTCTTCAGTGTATCACAAAGAGAAAATGGACTCAGCCAAATGACGTCAGAAGCTGCGCAGAAGAATGTAAACGTTCTGACCTGTATATTTAGACCTTGGTCCATATAGTACCTTGTTCAAAACAATGAGGTCCGGCGTAGTACGGTGATAGAAAAATTAAAATGAAACATTTAAACTCT
>NC_134797.1:17492540-17507540 GCF_046742065.1 Oratosquilla oratoria | reverse complement strand
ACCAACCAACCGTATTTTGATAGGTGGGCGGGGGCGATTGCCGTGTTTTAGGATGAACAGCCAAGGAAGAACTAAAACTCCTTTCTCGGGAAGGTGAATATATATATATATATATATATATATATATATATATATATATATATATATATATATATATATATATATATATAGATGTGTGTGTGTGTGTGTGTGTGTGTGTGTGTGTGTGTGTGTGTGTGTGTGTGTGTGTGTTACAGTAAGAACACGTACCTAGGGATTACGCGTAATCCCTGAATGATTCAGTGAATACGCGTAATCCCCGTTTCACTAACCTAACCTAACCTAACCTAACCTTAGGTTAGGTTAGGTTGGGTTAGGTTAGGTTAGGTTAGTGAAACGGGGATTACGCGTATTCACTGAAACATTCAGGGATTACGCGTAATCCCTAGGCACGTGTTCTTACTGTAACATATACACTGAATGGTTCCCAGTGATCAATTGATATATTTTTTCAACCACAAATAACTTTTAATTCAATGCCATCGCAGTCGAGACTGAGAATCGCTCGATGGAGGCATCCGCTGGAAAATGAAACGTGGACGAGCCGAGGATTCGAACCCAGCTAACCCGTAACAAAGTTACAGTGACGTAAACCAATACGCCATCAAGAGAGATTTATTGGTTTACGTCACTAACTTTGCTATGGGTTAGCTGGGTTCGAATCCTCGGCTCGTCCACGTTTCATTTTCCAGCGGATGCCTCCATCGAGCGATTCTCAGTCTCGACTGCGATGGCATGGAATTAAAAGTGATTTCTGATTGGGAAAATTATATATATATATATATATATATATATATATATATATATATGTATATATGTATATATATACATATATATGAAACTTGTTAACCCACTGTCGGAGAAAATAAATCAGAAATACTAATTATCTGTATATTTCGACCACTGACTGTGGTCCTCTTCAGCAGAATGATACAAAGGAATAGATTTAACAAGTATAAATATGGACAGGGAGAGAACAGTGTAGTTTTCGAAGAAAATTTATTGAATCCTCTCTCATTAAACACCTACCCAATTTTAATTTATCGAAAGGTCAATGGTCACCAGACTGGATCACATGGATGGCAGCAAACAAATTGATTATGAAAGCGGCAGGACAGATTCCCACATACCAACCCCAAGTAACTTGAGTCCCCTTGCCCACGTCTCCTACTTGTTCTCTCCCTGTCCATATTTATACTTGTTAACTCTATTCCTTTGTATCATTCTGCTGAAGAGGACCACAGTCAGTGGTCGAAATATACAGATAATTAGTATTTCTGATTTTTCTCCGACAGTGGGTTAACAAGTTTCCTTTTACCAATGTGCTATTACATTACGCTGTGCTAATATATATATATATATATATATATATATATATATATATATATATATATATATATATATATAACAAAGGATGGACGAAAGTCTGTAGGTCCTCGATCCAGTATTAGGAGAGAGAGGTTTTGGAGCTTGGAGAGAGAGAAGGTCTTGGAGTAAGTCGAGTTGTTGCTGTTGAGGTCGAAGAGGCTGTTCTGCCCTCCGTTGTATGTATGTGTTTTGCATTTAGTCCCAGCGGAGCTAGCCGATTTAGGGACTGGCTTTTAGTTTTTTGAGTGGCTTGATAAGAATGCGTGTTGTTATCGGGGAGTGCAATTTGCGTGTAACACTCACGTGTGTGGGTGTATACCCGGGTTGTTTGTACGCAGATGCGTGAGTGGGTGTGGGTGGGTGGGTGCTTATACCAGTCCTCCAACTGGGAAGGAGTAGGCGAGTATGGTCGCGAGGTCAAGGAGGTCAGCATTGGGTGAGTCGTCTGCCCTGAGACGGTCGAGAACCGTGGTGTGGTTGCCGAGGGTTGTGCGTAGTGGCCGGAAGTAGGCTTCCATCACGGGGCACGTGAGGAGGCAGTGCTGGAAGAAGATTTCCGCGCCGCAGGTGCAGCGTGAAGCAGTATATTTGGTGCTCCACTGATTTACCCGTATCCTGTTAATTGTCGCTACAATCTGCGGAGGTGGGCGGGGTCGGTCCGAGGCAGGTCTTGAGGGGCCATCCTCGGGCAGCAGCGGTAGAGTGGTATTCCAGCTTCCAAAGGTCCCAGGCAGCAAGGTCAATCTTCCGGAAGATGTCATTTGCTGAGGGCTGGAGTGGGATGACGCCGTCTTCAGGTAATGAAGTACCTAGATTGAAGTACCATCTCATTTCCGTGGAGGGGATCCATTGGTATTGGAGGAGGACGCCCAGTCTGTCGGCCTCGGTTAAGAGGCTCAGGACGTCTTTAAGGACGTCGGGCCGTGACGTGCAGCTTCAATTTTGGATGGCTGCTAGACTGGATTTCGAGTCCAAGAACACCGTTGTTTGCGTAGGCGGGTGAGGTAGGGCGATAATTTTTCGTATTGCCTCACGGATGGCAATGAGCTCGGCCGTGAGGATGGTGGTTGTGGGGGAGCTTCAAAGAGAAGGTTTCCTTAGTGTCCTGCAGGTAGATGCCTGCTCCTGTGCGGCCGTCGCTTAGTACCGATCCGTCCGTGTATGCCAGAAAATCATCGGGGTACTTCAGAGTAATCATCTCCCTTGCGCATGCTGCTAGCATGTGGGGGTCGTCTCGGCGGCTAAGTCCTGGGAGGTCTAGCTCCACCTCAGGGGGAGTAAGGGCCCACGGGGGGAAAGGGTCTACTTGGCATTGGGCTATTTGACGGCGCTCGCCAGGTTGTATTTTGGCCGTCTTGCAGAGTTCCCTCACTGAGACGGGAAGGCCATGGATGGGTACGGGGGTGGAGGCTGAGTTCCAGGTCTCATACATCTCCTCGTCGGTGGAGTTTGGTACTCTCGCGGAGCTGAAGAGATAGGTACATGCGTCCCTCTTTAGGCGGTGCCACAGTGGTAGGAGGCCGGCTTCATTGTACACTTGGGCTTGAGGTACACCCTGTGATAGGCCTAGCCCCAGGCGGAGCGCGTGGCACTCCACCCGTGCCATTTTTTCCACAGCCGTCTTGGGGAGGTCGTGGAGGGCAGGGGCGCCGAAGAGGAGGCGGGAGCGCACTAGGTTTTGTATGATAGGAATCAGAGTTTCCCTGCGTTGGCCCCATTTCTCCCGACGGATGGCCCTGATGAGATTGAGGGCCCGTCGGGCACTGAGGCAGACTTGTTGCAGGTGTTTGTTCCACCGTCCGTCGCATTGGAAGATAACCCCAAAGTAGTGGACAGAGGCTGAGGGTTTTACAGCCATGCCGCAGACCGTGTGTGCACCATTTTTATGTTTGTTTCTCCCCGCAAGCTCGGGCTATATAAGGAGTAAAATGTTTCTCAACTGTGTTATTTCTGAAGAAGCCCTGCTGGGCGAAACGTCAAATATATTGGATCCCATAATCTGCCTTTGGTCTCTCTCCTACAGTGCTGTACAGATATCATGACGTGGTAATATTGATCTTTTCACTCCTGAGTTGCGGATGAGATGAGTTCCTGGAGGCTTAGATCTCTCCAATTGACTATGAAGTGATATAACAGGCACACAAAGACATCTGTGTCACCTGATGACATTGTCAGGGATGTAGGCCCTTTCCGATGAGATAGAGTATCCTGCACATGGTTGGAAAGTAAAATAGACATTCTGAAGAAAAAGCGTGGAGTCCCTTTTCATCACTTCCAAGGGGATCTTGATGAATACTGCTGGCGGTATTCAAAGGGACCTGATGGCGACTTATTTTTATGCATTTTGCAGGATATCCGAGAAATTTTTGTATGACTTGTTAATAAATTGCTTTTTAATTATTGAATGAAAACATTTTCAAAGTATTGTTGTTTGTTTCAAAAATTTCCTGAGGTATGACACATTCAAATAGGGTAGGCCACATACTAAACCAGTTTCAAAGAGGTAGGCCACATACTAAACCGGCAGCTCCTGCCATCTGCTTCCTCATGAATGCAGTTATGTCGAGGGAATAGAAATGCACATCCAGCTGGTACAATCCAAGCCTGTGGTGATATGCTAAGATAGGTTTGGTGCAGTGGTAGTTGGTGGTGAGCCACTCAACTTAGAATACCTGGAAAGCTGCTTTGCTGATGGAAGATGACCAAAAGTTTTCTAATACCACTGGAACATCTTGGTTTGGTAATATCACATCAAGGACAGCCATGTCTTTTGATTTTCCTCTTCCCACTCTTGATGCTGTCGTATGCTAAGCTTGGGGCTGTAGCAGGTGGTGTCCGGACATAATCCCTCCTGGACACAATCCCCCGGACAAAATCCCTCCTGGACAGAGTCCCCCCAAGACAATATCCCCCCTGGACAGAATCCCTCTTAGAGTATATGCTTATTCATGTATCTTAATATATTAATGTATCTATATATTAATGTATTTTAATACATATTCTCATATAATATTTGACTGTATATGTGAGTATATGTTTATGTATTTTAATATATATATATAATATTCTCATATATGTTTGTAAGGTGTAGTAGTGAAGCAAAAAACTTTTTTCATAAATTATTTATTCAAACAAGTATATAAATGTCTATACTGTATACATTAGCACCTCGGTAAGGTAAGGTAAGATGTTAATTGCTTTGCATGTGATGGTATATAATGGGAGAGCTGC
Organism: Oratosquilla oratoria; assembly: GCF_046742065.1. Lineage (NCBI taxonomy): Eukaryota > Metazoa > Arthropoda > Malacostraca > Stomatopoda > Squillidae > Oratosquilla > Oratosquilla oratoria. The sequence goes on along the minus strand of NC_134797.1, from coordinate 17,502,902 downwards.
TAATCTGAATAATGTGGGGGGATTTTGTCCAGCCCGCTCACTTTTGTGTAGGGATTCTGTCCAGGAGGGATATTGTCCGGGGGGATTGTGTCCGGGAGGGATTATGTCCAGGAGGGATTATGTCCCGGATCCGTAGCAGGCATGTGGATGCGCGAAGAGACAAAACCTAGGCCCTAGGGCGTAGGCCGCATGTGTCCTGCCCACGCCGATTTGACCTGACCTAAGTTTTTTTTTTTTTTATCTTTAAGGCTATCGACCTATAATGAGGTCATTAAGCTTGGTGTGAACCTGCGATCCTTTTTATTCTACCATTATAATTTCCACAATAGTCCTGTTGTGCGCAAATAAAATACTACTTTGTCAATAAGTAAACGGTCATCAGTCAAAAGATTTGTAGTGTTTAGTTGGATTCTTTTAAGTTTACAGTGTTGTATAAGCGCTTGGCGCTGTGTGTTGTATCTTGAGCAGTGTAGGAGTAGATGCATTGGGGAGGAAATACGCCGTTAATGTATGGGTTTAAGTGGGTGAGGCGGGTCGAGTTCATCCTCAGTCTTGCTATGGCGATTTCCTCGAGTCTGTTGTTTCTGTATGATGTCGACCAGTCTGTTATGTGTTCCTTTTGTTTGTGCAAGATGTCAAGGTTGTCCCATTGGAGTTGCCAGTGGGCGTGTAATTGTTTCCGTAGTATAGAGTTGTAGGTTCCTATGTCCAGGGGTATGTCTGCAATAGAGTCTTTTTCTAAGGCAGATTTAGCTAAGGTGTCCGCTTTCTCATTCCCGAAGATCCCAATGTGGCTGGGAACCCAAGAGAGAGTAATGGACTTGTTGGTCGTCGACAATGTGCTAATGATTTTGCCCAGGAGAAAGTTCTCCATATGATTACCTGTCTTAATTGTTTGTAATGCGCTCAAAGAGTCTGTGAATATGACAAATTTACTATGTGTGTCAGATTGAGCGTTTTCTATGGCTTTGTATATGCCGAAGAGCTCTGCGATATATATGCTCGTATGGTCCGGCAATCTGAACATCATCCGGGTTTTGTTGCTGTATAACCCTGTCCCAGTTTTGTGGCCGCACTTGGAGCCATCAGTGTACAGTACCCTGTGGTCATTGCACTTGTACTTGTTGATGGTCTCCAGGGTCTTCTGCCTAAGTTCTTCTGTGGAGGAAGACTTTTTCTTGAGATCTTGAATGTTTACCTTCAGGGCGATGTTCTTCCACGGTGGTAAATGTGTGGTTTCCATCTGTTCTATTGACCACAGTGGCACTGAATACTGCTCGCACAAGGATCGGGTCCTGATGGAAAGGGGATTTAGGCTGGAGTTGGTGAAGTGCTCGTGTTGTTTGATCGCCTCCTTGCAGGGATGTCTAGGGATACGGAGCACTTTGGCGACGTATCGTAGTGCAAGGAGTTCGCGCCTGTAGTGGAGGGGGGGTACGTTTGATTCAACCTCCAGCCTCTCGATCCTTGTGCAGCGTAATGCTCCAAGTGCTATTCTGAGGCCTTTGTTTTGGATGATGTTCAGGGGTTGTAACGTGGTTGGTGTTGCCGAACCATAAATCTGACACCCATAGTCTAGTTTAGATCTAATCAGGGACTTATAAATCATTAGCAGGGATTTCCTATCTGCTCCCCAATTTGTGCCCGTTAGTTTACGTAGCAAATTAATTCTCTTGTTGCACGCATCAACTAGATATTTTACATGGGCCTTCCAGTTTAGCCTGGAGTCCAGTTTCAGGCCAAGGTAAAAGGTTGAGTTTTGTACTGGAATGGGAGTACCATGTAATTGCAGATTTATTTCTGCCTGGGCTCTGCGTGAAGATACAATTACTGTTGACTTTAATTCCGAAAACTTAAATCCCCATTTGTCAGACCAGTCCTGGAGCGAGTCCAGGGCCAGTTGTACGCGAGAGCCGGAAAACTTGGCGTTCGGTGAGGAATGCCAGATTCCGACGTCGTCAGCGTATAATGAGTATTTAAGGTTCCGAGGTGGAGCGGGTAGAATATAATTTATGAGCAACATAAATAATGTGGGACTTAACACACTTCCCTGTGGTACGCCATTTTCTTGTATGCGTACTGTTGAATAATAATTTTGATTTTTGACGGAAAAAGTTCGTTCTTTTAAGAAATTTTGAATGAAAATAGGGAGATTCCCTCTAAGGCCAAGTGCATAGAGTTTTTCGAGGATACCACGTCGCCATGCCATGTCGTAGGCTCTTTCCAAATCTAAAAAGCAAGCAACAAGATATTCTTTCCTCTCGAAAGAGGAGAGGATATCTTGTTCTAAGTTGACCAAATGGTCAAGACTACTTCTATTTTTCCTGAAACCACATTGGGCAGGAACTATTAAATTTTGAGACTCTAGGATGAATTTTAATCTGTTATTGGCCATACGTTCTAATACTTTGCATAAGCAGTTGGTAAGCGCTATAGGGCGATAAGAGGAAGGACTCTTTGGGTCCTTCCCCTTTTTGAGAATAGGTATGACGTGGGCATGTCTCCATGTTTTTGGGAATTCTTGACTAATCCAAATTGCGTTGTATATTTCTAATAATTTTTTCAGTGAAATTGAATTCAAATGTTGCAGCATCTCATACCTAATCTCATCTGGGCCAGCAGAGGTTCCTTTACACGAGCTTAAGGCTTGTTGAAGCTCGTGTAGTTGGAAGGGGGTGTTATAATCGTGGTGTGTCTGTGTATGGAAGATCAGAGGTTCTGCTTCCCGTCTTTGTTTGTGTTGTAAAAAGGTTGGTGAATAGTTATTTGTGTTGCTTGTTTGCGTAAATGTGTCTGCGATTGTGTTTGCGATGTCCAGGGGAGCATCTACAAACGTGTTTCCAATAGTTAGGGTCTTAATGTTTGGTGTATATTTGCTGTCTATTTTTCGGACGGCTGACCAGATTTGTGATAGAGGAGTGTTTATGTTTATTGTAGAGATGTAATCATGCCAAGACTTTCGTTTGGCATGTTTTATTGTTCTACGGGCCTCTGCTTGCGTCTTTTTAAAAGTAATAAAATTTGGTGCAATCGGGTTATTTTTAAAAGTTCGATATGCCCTATTCCGCTTGCAAAGTGCTTTTCTGCAGTCTGATGTCCACCAAGGAACTCTATGCTTGTGAAATACCGAGGTTTTTGGTATATGCTTAATAGCTGAATTCAAAATAGAGTTGGATAAATTTAATATTTTGTCATCCATATTATCCCCTGTGATGTTGACGTTGGTGGTTGTGCGATACATTTCCCAGTTGGCTTTTTTGATGTTGAATTTGGGACTGGGTGGGGGTGGGTTGTCTCCGTAGGCTGGAGGAGCCGTAGCGTGGTCACCCCCTATTTTTAGTATTACTGGGAAATGATCGCTGAGCATGGTGTCGTCATGCGTGTGCCATTGTGTGATGTCAGACAACGCAGGAGATTATATGGATAAATCTATACATGAAAATGAACCCCTAGTATTGTCTACTCGAGTGGGACTGCCAGTGTTTAGGAGGACCAGGTTGTTAGTGTTGAGCACTTCTTCCATCTGCTCCCCTCGTGGAGAGGTTTTGTTGCTACCCCACATGCGATGGTGGGATTTGAAATCTCCCACTATCAGTTTGTGGTGGGGTAGTTGTTCTATCAACCCGTTTAGTTCCTCTAGTGGAAAACGAGGGTCGGGAGGTAGGTACAGGGAGCAGATGGTTACGAGTTTGTTGTGCAGTTTAGTTTTTATAGCGACTGCTTCCAAGGTGGTGGCCAGTGGTAGTTCCACTTGGGGAAGGCAGTCGCTGACTGCAACTGCGACACCCCCTCCAGGCGCCAACCTGTCCTTCCTATAGGTAGTGTAGTTCTTCAGTTTGAACTCAACACTGGGGTTAAGATGAGTCTCTTGTAGACAAATAACTGAGGGGTTGTTGAGTGAGTTAAAAATTATTAAGTCATTTAATTTACTTCTAACACCTCGGCAATTCCACTGGATTATTTTCATTTTTTTATTTATTTATTTATTTATTTGTTTATTATTTTTTATTTATTTCTTATTATTATTATTTTTTTTTATCTGCTTCGGTTTCTTCCTTTCTTGGCCTTAGTGGGAGAGGTGTGTTTAGCCCCGGATGAACGGTCTGGGCTGGTAATAGGACTTAAAAGTCGTTTTTGGGAAACGGAGATCTCCATATTGACATCCTCTTCAGTACGTGTGGGCACACGTTTGGAAGGCTCTGGGATGGCCGGGGAAGGAAGGTGCAAGTGAGTTTGCCTGTTACTTTGGCGGTGTTCTTTGTCCTTGGAGTGCTTGCTCTCAGTTTGCGTTTCAATGGTTCTGTAGGTTTTTTTTACTGCCGAAGCATAGGAAGTTGCTCCGGAGGTACTAGTTGGGGTAACTAGTCTTTCCATCACACGCTTCCTTGCTTCGTAAAAGGATATGCCACAAGTTGCTTTCTCGGTACAAATTTGTTTCTCTATATTGAAAGTGGGACAGTCTCGGGAGGTGGATGCATGGTTGTTATTGGAGGGACAGTTAACACATTGAAACACCTTTGCAGAGCAAGCATCCATAGGATGTTCGCCTGCACATTTACCGCATACGACTGTTTGCTTGCTGCAGAATTTGGCTAGGTGACCATATTTAAAGCATTTGTTGCAGCGCAAAGGGTTGGGGACATATGGTCGTGTTGGGACATGGATATATCCAATTTTGACATGATCAGGGAGGGTTGTGGAATTGAACGTGAGGATTATGAGAGGCGTGTTCACTCGCATGTTCTTTTCCCGGTCCAGTCGCGTGATAAACTTAACATCTAGAATGCCTTCAGATTTCATCTCTTCAAGGATGTCACACTCGTCCATGGTCATCAAATCTCTGCAGTGGATTACTCCTCTGCAGGAGTTGAGTGACCTAGGGAGGGATGTAACAACATCGAAGGAATGAAACTTCCTGGCCTTGAGAAGATCGCGTGTAGCTTTCCCAGAGTTGGTGGTAACTTGGAGGTCTCCGCTTCTAAGTTTTTTAACTTGGCTAATATCATTGGTAAATTGAGACAGACATTTTTTAAGCATAAATGGATTGAGGTCAGCTAATCGGGTTTGGTCGGAATGTAGAAACACATGTCTAGCCTTGTCCGGGTCGATATTAGGGTCGTCAGGGGAAGTCTTCCTAGTTTGCAGAGATGGAGTTGAGGACTCCATCCTGCGCGTTGGGGTGGGGGGACGAGCCCCCTGGTACACAGAAAAATGTGCTCAGCAGAGCAAAATATAATATAACGGGGGTCACACAGCTTCCTTTGGCGACTGGTGACAACCGCGTAGTAGGACCACTGTGTTCCCAGTGGGTACGGGGTCTACACTACTTCTAAACTACGACAGAATTTACTAGATTTCGCCGGGCCGGACGACGAAGAAGTCTCACGAGCCAACAAGGGCTCGTGCGGATCCCGGAGAGCTACGAAATGACGAGAAAATGGTATAAGGTCAAAGTGCTGGGAAATGCCCAGAAGTGGGTGGCAGTGTTAACTACCAACAAGGCTATCCAACGTTAAGTTGGATTGCGTGAACAAGTTAACTCTAGGGAGTAGCCCTAGCGAGTATAACTATGCTCGTGCAAATACGGACTGTCTGCTGCTAAGAGCTGCCGACGTCTGATGTTGACCTAAGGGGGGTGACCTAGACCAGGGGTTCTCAAACTTTTTCCAACCAAGGACAACTTTTATTACAGAAAACAAGCTGAGGACCCCCTCACATGTGTTCCCCCCAGGATATATATATATATATATATATATATATATATATATATATATATATATATATATATATATATATATATATATAATGTACGCACTGTTTCGTAATATCAACAGTCATGGAAAGCTGTAAATAAATACTTTAACTGAGAATTAAGTGTAACTCCATCTTTAATTGGAAATTCTGATAATATCAAAACATAAGACAATAATTCAAATGTGTAATCCAAAGATAAGTGTTCAAATACAGCCATGAAATTCCCTTGAATAACATTTCCAGAAATTCCCTCTCCCTCTTTCTCACCAATATAAGATGTCTTTTGTTCACATTATTAATGTGAAGGATGGGCCTGCCTCCCAGTGCACAACTTCTCTATCCTGGGATGGATGGATGAGAGGCATACTCTTAGGTCATCTTCCACATGCATCCGAGCCCTGTACTTGGTTTTCATGGCTGTCAGAGCTGAGAAAGATGCCTCGCAGAGATAAGTAGTGGGAAATGGAAGCAAAACCTTCGAAGCTGCAGCAAAGAGTTCAGGATATTCCTCTTTGATAGAAGCCCAAAAGTCTATATGTGCACATTGACGGAATCGGATAATAAATAATCTATACACAAAGATAATAAAAATGTTTTTTTTACCCAACAACTCATGATACACTCCTGACGACCACTGGACGTACACTGCCAGTGGTTGACAACTTGACATTCCATCAGTGTTGCCAGATGGCTGTCACGGCAATCGGCTGCATCCACCGATAAATTCGTTAAATTTTGCGGACCCCCTGTCAAAGTGCCGCGGACCCCACTTTGAGAACCCCTGACCTAGACAATAAACACGCCTAAACGGCCAAGCGAGGCTAGGTTGCCAGTGTCACTAGAAACTTATTTAGGGATACTAGCAAGGGGCTGCAGCAGGGTGAGCCAAAGTGGCCTCTGGAAGGAGAAATGGGTACTGACGGACAGCAGCCATAGAGATGGATTCTAGGATGAAAGAGTGGAAAAGAGAGGAGATGGTCAGTAGCCTGAGACATGGTATCAGTTCCCCTCTTGCCCATATCTAAGGTAAGGTTACTGGCGTGATGACCCCAAGACGACGCTGATCTACGACATTCCCGGTAAGTCTGTTTAATTTGTTGAAGCACGTTCTCCCGAAATCAGAGACATCACATATAATAAACAGAATAACTACAATATTTGTGTGTGCTTTTTCCCCTCCGCTAAACCGCCGGCTAGGAGCTACCATGTAAGTGCAGAAAACAATGTGAATCTCATCACAGTTGTGCATTATATTTACTGAAATAGCTTTTATAGTAGTAGTCATGATAATGGACATCATAATAAGTTTATTGGGCAATAAATAAAATACATCAAATGCAGATATAGAAAAAAACACATAGTTTGAAATTACAATTACAATTGCCGAGGATGAAAAAACAAACAAACATGTGAGCTTATTTCCATTGTGGTCCTCATTTGATTGTTATTCTACACTAAGTTACACAGACAACATACGTGTGAAGGGGATCAGAACAATCATGAGTAATACCAGTCAGTCTACATATTACACATAAACATTATTATCGATTTACTAATACTACTAAAATTTTTGTATTACATAGGATTGAGACCAACATTTGAGCACCAATATATTAATGGAACATTGCATATATTACTTAATTACAAAATAATTAATTAATAAAAAAAAAACACCTATACTTCAGGACGGTGTGTGCAATTACACATTAGTTTGAGCACCAGGAAGTGAATATACATTATAATCTGTAGCACCAGAAGTAGGGTAAAGGAGATTAGTACTGTTTGTTATAAATAAAACAACAAGGTGGTGGGGGGAAATGTCCATTTACCTTGTTGCCTGGTACTTTGATTCACCAGACTAGTATTAAGATCAGATCATAAATGTTCTCAGCCCATACATGAAACATATACTAAATTATGACAAGCAAAACAAAGGTGGAAGCCAGTTTTGAGCATCAAACATTGTTAGCAGCTACAAAAATACCATCTACTTCCTGTATTTCTGCTGTTTCAGTGTAAACAGTCCTTGAACAACATGGCTGCATCTAGTAGTTTTGGGGCCATTAGTTTTTCACAGATTCTGACCAATGTGTGTGTTTTCTTCTGTTTTAACTGCCTTGCGATCTGCACCACAAAAATAGACATTTTTAGTTGCACTGAACTTTAATCTCTTGCGGCATCATTCATTAATATATATATCCTTACTGAGATGATTCTGATTGTTCTAGTGGGTTATGCTGTCATTCTTAGCCTATCCCTTTGAAAACGTGTGTAGACAAATGAGATGTGATATTACATGATAACCTCCTCTTACACTGTCAGTTGAAGAATCCTAATAACTCAAATATCATCACTGTTTGTTTGGTAAGTGAGACAATAACACTACGGCCGATTTCACCACTGGAAAGGTACTCAGATCGCCTCTGCTTCTTCTGGCAGAGGACACACTCCTCTAGATTGACTGGCTTAGGCTTATGTGCAGCAGAAGAAATGGTCAGGGGCACCTCATCCTGCTACACAAAACTAAGATTAAAGTTTACATTTAATTTTCACCTCATGATTATACAGATATTATTGTGTATGAAAGGTAAATGCTTAAAAATAAGTGGTGTTATCAAAATGATACATATTTGTTACCACTTACCATGTTTTCTTATGAAAGCGTGACCTGACCTGTGTCGTTATCGTGAGATCAACTGAGGGTGCAGCCAAAATTCAGGGCAAAAATTACTGTCACAATTATATTTTTGTATTGTCATCCATTTTTATTCAAAACAGCATCAGTGTAAAGATGAGTATTTTCATATTATCCAGGGACAAAATTTTGTTACGCTGATGTTGAATCAACAAAATACTGACAAACTAGAATTTAGATTTTCTAATAAGGGTGCCGGGGACTTCTGAAAGGCTTGGCAAGGGTGCCTCCTCAAGCCAGAAAAGGCTAGGAACAACTGATGTATATCTTGTGGATACAGGCGGCTGTATCTAAAAGTAGATGTCACTGGAAGGGAACTCCCAGTATGGGGTGGTAGGTGATTTCCATGATATTCTAAGCACCAGATACAATTCCTGAACTGTTTCCTATCTGATTCCTGAAAATATAGGTATACAGACCAAAATCACTATTCTAGGTCATATAGAACATGAGTTATGCAAAATAATGTTAAAATTTGTGGCCGTCTTGAATTTTTCGGCTAATTAGAATATTCAAATATTCAAAAATTCAATTGCAACTGATTATAAATAAGGTAATTGCAAAGAACTCATGCCAAAACTTAACATTAGGCATAAATTATATAAAAATAATTACTTTTCATCACAATGTCCGTGAAAGAACAATTTTGACCCTGACCTTGATCGTGACTCATTCACTTTTCCTTTAATCAAGAAAATAATATCAGTAATGGGTTCACCATCTCCTAAACACCCTACAATGAGATATTGCACATATTCATGAGGCAAGTGGTTCAAAAAGTGATATTTTCAATATGGCTACCTCTTGGATCGGTATTTTTCAGACTGTTTCGCCTCGGATAGTGAAGTTGGCGCACATACCAAGTTATTCTTCAGGGTCAAATTAGCCTAGAACAGTTGAGTTATCCTATCCTAAATAAAGTGCATATATATGTGCCCCAGGTCCTAGACTACATGGGCGGAATAACTTCAAACATTCAAACCTTATATCAAGGAGTTAATTTACTGTAGTCATTCCTACACCGCTAATATTTTCTTTGACTTTTTCCATGCTCTATAATAATGGTTATTTTTTTGAGTCCATATAACTTCAGTATTTTGTATAGTGCTATATACCATATGAAATACTTTACGTATTTTGTGATGGATGACAACAGATGATTTTATTCAATCTATGTGTTTTTCATCATCTGTATTTGATGCATTTGTTTTATTGCCAAATAAACATTATTTTATAATTATTATTATTATTATTATTATTATTATTATTATTATTATTATTATTATTATTATTATTATTATTATTATTATTGTGAATGTAGTAGTTTCAGAGGGATTAGCTTATTAAGTGCAGTTGGGAAGGCTTATGGGAGGATCTTGATTGAAAGGATTAGGAGAGGAACAGAGGGAGTAATTGGTGAGGAACAGTGTGGATTAAGGACGGGTAGAGGTTGTGTAGATCAGATCTTTGTGGTAAGACAGATATGTGAGAAAGCTATAGGAAAGGGGAAGGATGTTTTTGGGCTTTTATGGATCTGGAAAAGGTTTACGATAGGGTAGACAGAAAGGGTCTGTGGGAGGTTATGCAGATATACGGGATAGGAGGAAAGCTTCTGGGAGCTGTCAAGAGTTTTTATGAGAGTAGTAGAGCTTGTGTCAGGATTGGAAATGGAGAGAGTGAGTGGTTTGAGGTAAAGGTGGTACTTCGTCAAGGATGCGTTATGTCGCCCTGGCTGTTCAACTTATACATGGATGGGGTAGTGCGAGAGGTAAATGCAAGGGTAGAGGGTCAGGGATGGGAGATGGTTAAAGAAAATGGAGAAAAGTGGAAGGTGAGCCAGTTGTTGTTTGCGGACGACACTGCGCTTGTGGCAGGATCGGAGGAGGGATTGAGGAAGTTGGTGGCAGAGTTTG